>NW_024582581.1:472708-474126 GCF_018398535.1 Haplochromis burtoni
CGCCTCGACAAATCCTTTTCTCGTTCTCAGGGATGCAGCCACATTCATTTTTTTACTTTGAAAGATGACATTAACACGTCATACAAAATGGATCGTGTGTTAATTTCCGTGCGTATATATAAAACAGATTTTTTTTGACTGAAAAATATATGTGTTTACAAATAGTGTACTCTTTATATTGCAGCACTTGCAGGATTTCTACTATTAAGACCAGGTGTGTCTTTCATATATATGCGTGTGCATTTGTGTGAGCAAATGTGCCAGGCAATAGCTCTCCGTTATTGTTCTGCGTAAATCCAAATCTAGTTCAATGGGAATTTTACCTAATTCGCACACATACACACACGCACACATATCAAGAGAGATAATGCAGTCATTTTTTAATCCCAGCCTGATGAATAAATATAAATACTCCCATACAGATGATAAACTCAAAGGGTTTACGGGCGTTACATTAAAATCTCGACACTGTCATTGAGTGTGCAGTCAGACATTTTTCAATCTGATTTCTCATAAAACCATCTTATCCTCAAGCCAGGTTTTTTTTCCTAGAAAAGGGATCTTAGTGCAGAAACCAGGCATATCAGAGACATTTTTCTCTTCCTCACCGTCCACCGAGCGCATTCAACATTCATGCGGTGACCCATTTCATTAATGGAGAGAGCCTTTTTCACCATGTCTCCTCCCCTTCTTCTTCGGCTGCAGTCGTCCTCATAATCGGCCCTCCTGTCGGGGTTTCATGACTAATCTGCTCATTGACCTCTCGTTCACTCGCAGCCACCTCCACCACACTGATGATTCAGTAACCGCCTTGAAGCTATAGGGCAGTTATTGACACTTGCATCAGGAAAAACATTCGGAAAAAAATAAAGGGCAAGTTTAAATACACTTCTGTCTTTAACTGTAAATCATCATGCAGGCATGTGCAGAAAATGTAGTTGTGTTAGATGGTTTAAAAAATTAATTTAGATTTGATGTGACCAGATTTTATGTGTTATAAAGGCCTGTGCTGGGCCATCAAGTCTAAAAGTTAAAACCACAGCCCTTGACCGTTTGTGCTTCGTAACACTCACTGTGTTGCTTTAACGTGAATGTGTCAGAGGTTATTTTTTATGCCATTCCTCCCACTATCTGCAAGCGACTCTGCAAAAATTAATTTCATTGGCACTGAATTAAATTCACCCTGTTTCCATTTATCCCCGTCCCCATCTTAGTTTATCCCCATGTCTCTAGGAAATACATTCATATCGACTCGGTGCGTTACCTGAGTTGCTGCTCAACAGTAATGTTTGGTGCGTGATTGGCCAAGCAGCAGGGATGCCGCATGCATGCAGTGGCAGCATGTATTGAATTTTAAAATCCTTCCAGAAGACATTAAAAAAATAAAGTATTTCAAAAAACATTTTTTTCAGGGTGTA
>NW_024582581.1:474146-596982 GCF_018398535.1 Haplochromis burtoni
GCAGCATGTATTGAATTTTAAAATCCTTCCAGAAGACATTAAAAAAATAAAGTATTTCAAAAAACATTTTTTTCAGGGTGTAAGTGGATGGACCAAGATACTGTTTTGTCTGGTAGGGTTGGCTCACAAAGCAGCACTTTTAAACAGTATCCACACATCATTGTAAGACAGCGCCTACTTACAGCTACATGACAGTCCCAAATAGTCTCTCAAAGTTATTGTTATAATGACTTTCTGACTTGAAAATAGCAAATGTGAGACTTTGCAACAAACATGCTAATAAACTAAGAACTAAAAGGCGACTGAGACGCTCATTATGACCTCATTGAAAGAATGTGATGATTAGTTCTACAGTGGTACATAATCTGAAATAGCAAAAAGAGTTTTGCTTCATTTTATCAGTCAGACCTCCCACCGAGCTAGCCATATCGGCATAGGCGACATGAGAAGAGAGCCTCGTCAGTGAAGAAAACACCATATGGCTGTATTTCCCCCTCACAAGCTGGAGCAGATACAGCATTTCTAACAGAGGGAGAACTGTTGACAGCGTCGTCATACTGTTTCTGTTTGTCAAAATCACCTCGATCACAAATAAATACACACAGCAACAGCGGCGTGTGCATTTCTGTGGTAAGATCCAAAACCTCCCCGAGCAAGATATTTGATTCTGATCTGAAGACGACAGGGAGTGATGAATAAAAACTGCCTGATAATGGGATCATTGAAACATGAAAAGCCATTCTGAGCGAGTTATCTTTTGCGGAGGCCAGTGAATGTAGGTGCTCATTATGTATTGCCATCTGATGGTGCTTTAGCCTTCAAGCAGAATGGGAATGCACAATAGAGCTGCAACTAACAAAGGAGGAGGAGAATGCATTCAAACAAAGAAAAAGTGCCATATGGAAAGTTCCAGATTTCAGTTCTTTAGGAAGGTACTGTAACTTTTTGCAAGGTAATGACTGAGTGATGGTTTGGGTTAACAGCTGTGATTGAAGGTGACTGTGATGTTAGGTGATGGGGGTTAGAGACAAAGCATATTTTATATTTTATTTCTCAGCTGATTACCACCATGGCAGCATAAATATTCTTTTATCTCTGGTAAATGATTTCACTTTTAGAGCAGTTGAGATAATTTGGAAATGAATAATAATTAACACTGCAATATGCTGTTTAAAGTTATAAAAGTATACTGTATTTATTGTGTGTGTTTAAGAACTGGTTGATTGGATATCTGAATGTGAAAACCATTTATAGATTTCAAATATAACAGAATTAAAGAAAACCAAGATTGCTACTGTAGTTAATAGATAGTTCAAGTAGTCCAAGTCAAGTTCAGTCCCAGCAGGTCTCTTATATCAGTGTCAGCCCACACCAGCAAGTACACCATTGGCAAACCAATAGCTGTTTAAGCTACATTAGACTGCCCACAGTGTCAACACATCTACAAGCCACTTTGCAACCCACTTCCATTCTAGCTTTTTCAATCATGTCTGACTTAATAGATGCCCTATCTATTGTCACTGGTGCCGAATCTGTTCCGTGCTGGGGTTTTGTGGCTGCTTTCCCCACTTCCAACTCTGCACGCACACACATGGAAGTGTGGACAGCACACAGTGGGAAGGTGTACTAGCCACACCATGCCTCCCAAATAAAAAAGAAGGTCAGACCACACCAATGCAATCAACGTCCTTCATGTGGTAGGTGTATCAAGCGATTTCTTCATGAATGTAAATACTGTACAGATGGTTTACAACAAGGTGGAGACCAGTGGTTACACTCAAGGTTAGACACCTAAAAGAGCCTCCACAGCTCTGAGAAAGATTCTTTGGACATATGAAACCTAGATGAACCTGGTTGATGGGAATGATGGAAAGAATAAAGTATGGAGAAGGAGAGAAACAGCTCACAATTCCAAGTGTAATGTACAGTGTTGTTGTTTTTTTACTTTTGGATCTAATTTTATACATTTCTGCACATTTTTTCCACGTAAATTAATTATTATCAGAAAAAAAAATCCTAAATAAATAAATAAATACTAATAGTTATAACAATATTATTGTGCAAGATTTTTGTGAATATTCTGAGTATTTTTTTCGAGTCCGACTTTGGCATGATTTCCACTGACCAAAGAGCGATTACAGATTTCAGCTCATGTTGTCATTGGTTGTGTGTCTGTGGTGCTGAACGGACAGCTCCCATAAAGTGATCCTAATAGCATTTTGCTTGTGTTGTTCAGCTGTTGTTTGTAAAAATGTCCCTTTTTACTTTCATTTCTTTTTTAGTTTTATCTAGAAATACCTTCTAATACAGTGTCCTTGTGTGTAGATTTGCAATCACAAAGCAGAGTCAGTCAGATAGTTATATTTTGATGTATGGCTCAAATTATCTCCTCCTCACACCCACTTTGTTCTTTTACTTCTGGCTCATTCGGGAAGCCTTGCGATCCCTCATTTCACTCACTGCAGATGATTGCGCTACAGGTCTTTCAGGGGATTTTCTTTTTTAAGAAGCGAACATAGTAACCACCTGAGCTACTAATGACCCTCACCCCGGATAAGGAGCAAAGTGTACTAAGACTTAACCCCTCTGGAAAACTGTCAACATTTTCTGTAATTACACCTGCTCTTTGGGTCTTACCCTGGTTTCAGATTATGGCCCCTAGTGGGTGTAGCCGTGTGAAGTGTCTGCTCCAGACACCGGGATTAAATAACAAAGAAGAGTGTTGCCAAAGTTTAATGGATAGTGATGTTAGTAGGAAGCAGTGAGATAAGACTAAACAAGGAAAAGTGGGGTGTTTTATTATTTTTTGATGCTTTTTTTTTTAGTTGTATGGTTGCAGATTGACTCTATATCACTACAAATCATCGTTACAAATGCTTCCTTCCTCTCTGTCTCTCTCTTTCTCTCTCTCTGACACACACACACACACAAACAAAAGCAGTCACCCCTCGCAGTCTGCGGACCCAAACTGATCAATGCTGCGGCGTCTTTAGGGAGTTACTTCTGTCCAGGGCTTCAATGTCTCCAATGAAATGATAGGATCAGCTAATGTCGCTTCTCCACCTGGCCTCACCTCAAACTGTGTGTCTTCCCTATGATGGAGCTTTCTCATGCCTCTGCGGTGCGTTTGCTGTCGCTGGGTCCACAGCCAGTAGTCTTTAGCTGAGCGCAGTATCACTGAGGCCCAGCATGTCGATTCTATTGAACTGGCCTGGCGTGTCACAGGCAGTAAAGACCTCTTGATTGACTCCTGCTTGGATAGCATGTCCAACCCCATACATTAGTAATGCTGAGGATTCGATAGATGGATGACTCGGGCTGATTGATGCAGGCAGGCTCCGCATTTACACTTTTCTGCATTTTCAGTGGATGAGACAAAAGGAGAACCACGTTTGCACAGCAATTGTAAAATATACTGTAAAGTTTTCTAGGCGTCATATGGATTGTAATAGATTGAGTGGTTTAAAGAAGTATTTATTGTCAAGGTTATGTTAGTCTGGCAAGATCTTGTTGTTTTTTTGAATTTAGAGTGAATAATGTTGAGAGTATTACGCAACAGAAAGCAAGAGTTGCTCATCCACTCACCAAAACAACCACTGAAATAATTAAAAGTCCTGCAAATTTTAAGTTCACAGGCTCCCCACTGTGTGTGCCACTTCAAGACTTAATTGCCTCCTTAAGCGTATCACTTGTCCAGTATTTATTATCGTAAGGCGTGCAGCCAGCCAGTGCAACTCGCTGTTATGACTGTAGCTTGCACTGCCCGTTCTGGCCTCACATCATTTTCTGAAACTGATATTTTGTCTCCTGCTCTCTCCTGCTGCCAGCTGTGCGAATAAATTAAAAGCAGACTAGAAGGTAACAGAAATAAATGTTTAATATGTTAGAAAATAAGAATAAAAAGATTTCCACCAAATCGAAAGGTGGAGGTCACAAGCACTCGGGTTGTTTAAAGCTGGGTATTGTGTTGAGGAATTCAAATCGACGTATGAAGGCATTTTATGTTCAGCATCTCTCCTGTAAGGTTAAACTGCGAACGTATTCACTTAACAGATCTGTAAGGTCTGCTCGTTCATCGGCTGTGTAAATGTATTCTCTCGTGCAAGTTAAACCCGAAAGAGGCGAGGAGTTTGGTGAATCTGCCGTGATTTTTCTCACAGCCTGCACTTTTCTCTAACCGTCTGCTTTCTAGTGAGAAGAGAGGGAGCGATGGGGAAGGCGGATATAATTAGGGGGGAGGTTGGGGGCTGAGGTCCATCCCAGGAGAGCTGTTGCTGAAATCTCACTTCTTCCACTTCCCACAATGCACCGCAGGCCGGGAACAGGGGGGCAAGAGGTAGAAGAGGCAATTAGCAGGTAACACGTTAGCAGGCAAGCTGATCCATTTTAACTTACTACAGACAGCAGCTGCAAGCTTACATGTCAATGCAGGATATTACGATAGATGCACGTGTGTGTGTGTGTGTGTGTGTGTGTGTGTGTGTGTGTGTGTGTGTGTGTGTGTGTGTGTGTGTGTGGGATGAGATCATGCGGGACAAATATATTGTACAATTTACCAATCACACTTAAGCACACACCCCAAGACCTTTTCTCCCAGCCATTCCTGTTTTTCAATTCCATTCTGATCACACATCATTAAGCTGTACTGTCCTCTGATCCAGCTGCCCCTCACCCTATCGCCTGCCCCCCTACGACCCCTGGTGTGTTGTCGCTCATGTACAGCAGACACTGAATGCAGACGCACTAAAAGAAGCATTTATTAACCGAGCATTTGACCCAGTTGGCTTGAGTATGAAAACACCTGGCCGTTTGATTGAAATTTAATTGCTTCACTTAGTTAACCCACTTAAGGACCGTGTTGAGTTTAGTCTGCTCAATTTGTTGGGATCAGCAGCTTTGTGCATCAGGGATGTTGTTGCTTGGATTGTGGATAATTACTATTAATTAGTGGCTGATACTTTTGGCTTTGATGCCGCAACGAGCAAAATGGAGCGATGGCTGGGAATGAACTCGGCTAAAAGGAATTATGCGGATAGTGGCTGAACCAATGGAAGGGATAAGGGTTTTTTTTCCTGAAAACAACGGCTTTGTGTTGCCTTGTTTATGTTTGTTGTTGCTGCTGTCATCAATGGAAAGGCTCCAATATGTCGTCGGCACCCCCAGTGTCAATCAGAATCCCATTACTGCAGAGGTCATGGACAAGCTGCTGCAGGTAAGTTAAGTCTCAGCGGGCTGCTCTGCTGCACCGGAATAAAGGGGAAAAATACATTTGTGCCCAACAGTATCTTCTATTTCCAACATTTCAAGGAAAACTTTAAACCCTGCTCAGATAGAATATGCTCGCTCCTTTCTCTTGGACAAAATGGAATCAAAACTTCAAAGTTTTTTTCCATCCTGTTTTTTTTTTTTTCTTCTTCTTTTTTGCCAGTCCAGCAATTTGAGCTCACAGCCTCATGGGTTATTTCGTGAATACATATCAGGACCTTTAGCTCACAGGTGGCTGGCACACTCAATAATGCCTTGAGCAATATCACTTTGAGAGCACCACACAAAAACAAAGATGCCTTAGGTCCATGAATATTTATTAATGGGGGAGACTGGAGCTAAGTAAAAAAATGACAGACTAATAGGTGGAGGGAGGAGAGAGAAATGAGGAGAATGATAAGGTAGGAGAAAACATGCCACAGAGCTTTCAAAGTAAAGCGGGGCCAACAGGAAACGAAGACACAACATCGAACTCGTGGGAAACCCTGGAGGAGATTTGCTATTAAATTGCTGTTAAATACAATTTTACTTGGCTCTTTCTCTGAAGATGTTGTTGCTGGTGCAGCAGTGAGGGAGAGTCCCCTGGTGTTCACATTCAGGAGCCGATGTTGATTGGAAGCAAAACAGCACTGGCGGGTATGAGGCCCTGCGGGCCTCACTGGCGGCCTCCGTCATTATGCCGACGGCACTATCACTTCTGGACGCTGATTAAAATGTTGCAGATGTTAAAAGAAGCTGAAGGTTAAACCGCAAAGGGCTCTGTGTGAAGTCATTTCACACCACATTGCCTATCCACTCCACATACACGCACTGTAAAAATCAGATTTTTATAACAGAGTGGGGAGCAGCTGCGCTGAGCGGCACTCCGTGGGACCCGATTCTGATCTTGTCTTGATTTTTAGCTGCGCGTGCACGTCAACTCAACTCGAGGCACTTTTTCTCAATCAATTTTGCTGCGTCTCAGTGTCGACCGGGTAACGCTGTGATACGTTTAAGCCAGTGTAACAAAAGAATTTCCCAGTCAAGCTCAAAGCTCAAAGTGGACTCTTAGACGGGCCTCACATGGTGACTGTGAAATGTTTCTGCTCTTATTTCTTTTTTAACGCTTTTTTAATCTGTAACACAGAACCGAGACAACAGAAAGCTTTCTGACAGATGCATTACATGAGTAAAAATTCAGGAAAGTATCACAAAAACTAAGAAAAGCGTGCCAACACCAAGCCATTGTTTCCCAGTCCACAAAGCAATAGACCCCCACTGTTCCTCATGCAGCTTATGCCCCACTGGGGCTCTAAATGCATTGAGGAGTTTGGTATCACTGCTCGTGGTGAGTTAGCTGGATATCTTATTTACTTTTTCCTGACTCGATAGTCCTTTCACCTCCATCATTGTGTGGTCATGATTTTGGAGACGTGACGAGGAGCTTAGTTTTTCCAGAAAAGGTCAGAATGAAGCCACCACTCCTCTGGATTGAAAGTAAAGTCGAGAAGGTTTATATTAGGCACACCAGTAGGAGTGACTCCTGGGTTAATAGCATTAATAGTATTGTGCACCCATTTATCAGGCGGAAATAAATAGACTCATTTCACGTGGTTGTAATGCATGTCAGATCTGAATGCTTCCAGTTAATCATATCCATTTTGGATGAGCTTTCACGTTTGTAGTTTAAAAAAAAGTATAGGGAGATCCATGAAATAAGCTTTTGTTGTCTTAGAAACACTAAAGTTGTAGGTGTCAGCCTAATTATTATGCGCAGCCTTTTGCTACAGTGTAACCTGAAAATGAGACAACCAGCATAAGGTAGCAGCGGCTTATTAAAAATATACCTGACATCACGAGAAATAAAAGCCGTAGCATTACTTAGCGAGAAAGCTTTTTCACACCTTTTAGTTTCTGTGCCACTTGCTCAAAACAACAGATGTCCCACATCAGAACTTTTGTGTGATTTAAAATGATACGATATGCATGGAATATTTGAAATGAATGTGACTACGCTAGTGTTGCTAAATTACAAAAGCACACAGTGTGCTCCTCGTGTTCTTGGAATGGTGTTAAAAAGTGAAGCGAGCTAGCCATAAAAACCCCCCAAAAAAACAAAATAGCCAAATAACAATGCTGGCTTATTATTTACAGACTTCATGGTAATTAGCTGTAAATGATATAATTTGCAGCTGGTGACATTTATAAGTGAAACGCGGGGTTCTTGACAGTTTGTCTTAAATACCTTCATTAGCTCTGCAGCATTTCATTTAGGGGTGTGAACAGCAGGTTCGTGCATTTCCAGGGTCAGAGACAGTGCGTGATTTAAAACTTTTAGGAGTTATTGTGTTTATTTATGAGTCATGATGTGGCAAAGCAGGATGGGCAGGGTGAGAGAGGCCAGCTGGTACTGACGTTTCTCACTAACAGATAAAAGGCCAGTTTATTTCCCCTTAAATTTTGCCACATTTGTAAGGAAAATGTTTTAGTATGTTGAGCAGCAGAGTTGAGTCGATGAGTGGTACCCATTAAAAAACATGCTAGATCTTCTCTGCCAATGCCAAACAGCTTATTGTGTGACCAACACAACCACATCACTTGCAACAAATGCTGGTTGAAGAATGTAATGCCACCCCACACCAATGTGTGATCAGCATGCAGAGGAGGCGCCAGGCTGTTGTGGGCATTTAGTGGTTCTTCCACATGCTACTGAGGCCCCTCTTTATTAAATGAGTAAGCTGTTAAACTGCCACTCTGTTTCATCAGCTTTCAATCATCCAGACATCCAATAAATGACACCAAACAAGCATCTACATCAGAATAAGTTGTTTGGCATTGACAGAGAAGATTTAGCAAGTTTTTCATGGGTACAACTCATCGACTCAACTCTGTTGCTCAACCCACAAATGCATTTTCCTTACAAATGTGATAACATGTAAAGTGCAATTGTGTCGGGCGGGGCCTGCGGTACCGTGCAGGGAAGGCGGACGCACCTGTACGGCATCTGCAATCACGCCCCGTCGACTTAAATATTGTACTGTCTCCTGTGGTTGGGGTTGTTGTGGTAATGTTGAGCAGCGGGAGAGCTGCAGCACTGTGTGCATTGTGAACAGCAACCGTGTGTGCTAATAAAGAATGCTGCAAAGCATGTTGATGTCACCGGGTCTGCTGTGGTCATTCACAGCAATAAATAGGCTTTCCAACAGTAAAAGATTGATTACCAAGAAGCGTTCTTACAACAAAGGAATAATCGACCAAACACAAATTTTCTTTCTTTTTGTGTACATTTCTTTTGATTTGAGAAGAAAGAAAAGACATTTGTAACGGACTCCCAGTATGCTGAATGAAACTGCACTTTAAAATGATTGAGACAGGCTTGAACAGTGGCATTTTACCTGACTCTCAGCATTTTTCCTCCTCTCTCAAACTAAACAAATACAGCACCATTAATCTATGGTGAGTCATGCCTGTTTCAGCCAGTGCAGGCAGTGGCTCGGGATCATGGCAGGTACTCTTTAAAAACAACACGGTTATGCTTGACGGTGATGATTTTGGGGAGTGTGTCGTGCCACCTTTTTCAGCATTAGCTGTCAAAATAAAAGTAGTGATTTTATAAAGAAAATGGACAAAATAACAAAACCACCGACATAACACTGGCGGAACCTGAAAGTAGAAATGTAGACAGCCATTGAGTATAAAAGATTTTTTTTAATCCTTTAATCCACTTGTGGGCAGGGAATATTCTCCTACTCCTACTTCATGTTTAAATCAGACTATGTTAGAATGCATTGTCACCAAATTTTCACAGCTCATCTCTGAGAAATGTGGAAACATTCAGTCATGTTGTTGTCTGCAGCAAAGGTCTAAAAATTCAAAGTGCTTGACTGAAGCTCATAAATTAAATTAACAGATACACCCCCCCCCACCCCCACCCCCAATACTCATCTAGCCACAGCAGAAAATGAATCTGCTGAGTTTATTGTTAAATGGATGTTCTAGTGAGCAGGATGTGAGTGAGGATTTAGTGCACCTTGAGGGAGTCCCTCTTTCCAAACTGAAAATGTGCTTCTGAGATCTCATCTCATATTAATTTGTCATGGAGAAGGTAGTCATGCTGTTGCTCCACGCCGCCCTCTGGCTGACTCCGAGGTATTCGTCATCTTTCGGAGCTGCGAGCCTTTCGACGTCTTCAATCTCCAAGTGCTTGTTTCGCAATTTAACTTAGCTTGTTTTCCTCGGCCCTCCCTGCACCTCTTTGTCCCCCTCTCCCTCCCAATCTTCTCGTGTCCATCAGCTGTGACCTTACAACAATTACGCATCCTCCAGTGGGACAATTAAAACCGAGCTACCTTCCCGAGTGGAGAGGGGGAGAAAAAAAGCGGAGGAAATAATGATGCCGGATTCATTCGTGCAGTCGCCTGCCTTCTTTGAACTAGCAGTTCTTGAAGTTGAGAAGGCGACTGTTTTAGCAGCTCTGCCTGTGTTCCAGTGCCACTGCTATTCAAGGACACACTGCCCTTCAGCAGCATTGTCCAACAAAATAAAAGCCGTCTGTTCTCTATTCAGCACCGGAAAATTCACTCATGTTGACGTGCCTGTCCTCTTTCAACCCTGCCCCTCCTCTGCTTTGACAGGTGCAAGTGCAATCTTCACGCCAACAGCTGCGTGTATGACAAAGAGAAGTTGAGCTGTGAGTGTGAACACAACACCACTGGGCCCGACTGCGGCCGCTGTAAGAGGAACTACCAGGGGCGAGCGTGGAGTGCTGGCTCATACCTGCCCATACCCAAGGGCACCGCAAATATCTGTGAGTACACGCACACTCGAACACAAGCACACCTCTGACGTGTTGGCTAATTAAAAAGATGGATGACATGGCAGTGTAGGACTTTCAGGAGGTCTTATAGATCTCAACAAAATAATGGAAAATTTGTTGAATTTGTTTTTTAAAAAAATGCATCTACAGAGACAAGTGATAAAAGTCCAGTCCTAATTATCAGTATCCTGTGTGTCCTTTTAGAGAGTTCAGACGGTCGTTGCATTCAGAGATGCTGAGCTGTGGCGTTTCAAAGCAAAGTGAAGCAATTAACAGCATGCAAAAAAGATGTGTGTATGATTAGTGATGTTATGTTGAAGCAAATGTTTCCAGACCAGAGTGCAGTCTAGTTAAAAGACCACAGTGTAAATAGGATGTTGTTCTCTCTTCTACAGCTCTGTATTCTAGAAAATGTCCTTTTCTCGACCGCTCTAATTAGAGTGAAGTGAAAGAACCTGCACTACGTCCTCTGGAAGCTCGTTATACGCTGATGCAGCCTGTGCAAAAAAAGAATCATTTTTCTCCCTTTTTTTAGAGAAACGTGGGTAGCACTTTAGCAAACTAGTGTAAGTCCCCTGTAATTAACACTTGAAATTACAATGTAATTTTAGTTACCTACAGATATTTAAAGCTAGGTACATTAGAACAAGGGAATAATAAGTCAGGTTTTTACCGGAAACAAAGAAATAATTATACTGTAGGTAAATATAAGTAGAAAGGAGACACAAATAATACTGTTTAACTACTGCTTAAGTAAATTGAAGTACTGTGTAGTTTCTTGGTAATTTTGCAGAGAAACAAACAGTATTTCTCCAGCTTATATTGCAAGCACACTCAACACTTAACAAGTACGTTTTTTGGATATGTATACATCTTTATATAATATTCATTATGCATGATGATGCTCTATTATTTAACTTGTATTTTACCACATAAATGTGATAAGGGCCGTTTCCCCTTACTAACTTACAAGAGAAAGAAAGCAACAACAAACAGACTCTGCAGGACTGTGTGATCTTTAAATGATGGAGTCAACTTTGTTGTCTTTTATCATCACTGTCCAAGCATAACTTTGAAAAGCAGTGTTGAGGGAAGTATTGTCTGCTTTCCTGTAAAATACCTGGAAGTTTAAGCAAAGTTAAGTCACTCCAAACAAATTATGCAGCACTTAAAATTACTTATTGAGTAATTTGTGTCTCCTTTTTTGTAAAAACAAAACAAAAAAAAACAAAAAAACAACCCCCCCAAAAAAACTTGAAGTTCCAGTACTTAAAACTACTCATTCACTACCTAAAATTACTAATAAAATATTAACAGTGCAATTATTTCTTATTATCTCCTTATTCTAGTGTGCCTACCTTTAACTAGCCACGCGTAAATTAATTACAATGTAATTTCCAATAAAATACATTGAAATTTCATGTAATTACAGCACTCTTAGTCGTGGGCCATATTATTAAGTACTACTGGACAAGGTTAGTGGAATTTATTTAAAGGATGTTAAATCTTCTATGTTGTTCCAAAAGAGGATCACAGGTTTAACCGTGGTATCATCTGGTATCTGTGAACCTTTCTTAACCTGTCCACAGGTGACAGCCCTTTGACACTTGGATTAGTTTAGTAGCTCTTGTGCAAACTCGTTTTCTATCACTTTTTTTGCTTTAATTTAAGAACGAAACTAAACTAGCAACCAGCCCAGGGCGGTAAGTAAAAAACCTGTCACTTTCAGAGACACTTAAATCACTTAAATCATCTTCAATATTCCCAACGCTCAGTTTGATATTTGACCATGCTTGCACTCAATCGCTACCATGTGATTGGCTAATTAGAGATTTACTGTCAGGTAAACAGGTGTACCTAAGAAACTAAATGCACCTGCTCACTGATGAAATTCTACGTGGCGCATTGTCAACAATAAAGGTACTGATGGGGTTTTGCATCGCCTCTGTAGATGTCAGACTTACGGGCCTGTAGTTTTCCTGTTAACAGTGTGTGCCCTTTTTCATACTTCTTTCCATCCTTCAGGCAAAATAGATTTTCTTGATTATATAAATCTGTGGGAGTTTCAGCAACCACATGATTATTTTGCTTAAAATTCTAAACTGCATTACAACTTTATTAGTTATAAACTTTTATTTCTACTAAACAGGAATTTCGAGAAGTTGCAGTAGAACAGGCTGCTTACAAAGTTATGTAACATTAGGCTAAATACAAACCAACACATACGTGTGCTCCTTTACTTTTTCATGCTTTTGAAAAATTACGTCTTGGCTGCGTCGTGTTGTTCAGTCCTGCTCAAAAGATGCAAGGAGTTCATAGTGGTCAGTAGGACCGCATTAGTTTGGCCCTTTAACCAGGACTGTAGGGCCCAGTTGGACCTGACAGCACAGCTCCTGGGATCACTCAGGCATACAGACCTCTTCACCATTGTAAGGTAGGAATTTTTGGAGATTGGATGAGGAGCTTAGTCATTCATGAGGAGCTCAGAGTAAAGCCGCTGCTGCTCTGCATTAAAAGTAGCCAATGGGGTAGCCACTGGCTACTTTTAATGCGTTTCGCTAGGGATGCCTCCTGGGCGTCTCAAAGGTGAGATGTTTTGAGCAGACTGAGGATACGCTGGAGAGACTGTGACTCTCAAACGGGTTGGGAAAACCTCGCTATCCACCGGAAGCGCTGGAGGCGTTGGTCAGGGGGACAAAGGTTGGGGCGGCTCTCTGCGATTTTGAAATGCGCATTTAGCAGAAGGCTTCTCTACTTTTGATCCCGAGGTGTTTTCGGAAACACAAAGGAATGTCACAATTAAAAAGTAGAATGCTAACAAATGTCGCCAATGGGGAAATTGTGCATCCAGATTGCATAATCTCATATTGTTATATTTTGAAGTGGGCTCGAGCTTTCCACTAATAAACAACACGGATTACAGTTAATAAATAATGTTGTTAAGCTGCAGCTGCGATGCTAATGTAGAACAGAGGCAATTACTCCTGCTCGAGCTGAAGTAAGTGGGCCAACCTCCTTTTGTCTAATGCGTTGGCATGACGTCACATCACATCTTCTTCTCACAGAGCCTGAAGAACATTTGCTGGTGTGGACCCATGTTTTATATCTGACTTAATGCAAGGACAACAAGGAATTCTTTGTTTTACACTTTTTAATACTTTTTGTTTTGCTTTTCAAATGCAGTTTTGTGGATGAACCAAGCAGAGAGAGTTCAACTAGTGAACTGACATCAAACCTCGGCAGTTGGTAACAAACCACAGTGCAGACAAGGGAACAAAATAACAACGAGGAGTGAAAATTAGTCCTGGGTTCACCAGGTGGCCAGAGTCATGACTTCATTTGAAAGCTCTCCGTGCTGTGTAAGGTGATGAAATGAAAATGCTTTGTTCTCAGCTTGCTCCCACTGCCCCCCAGCAGCCAAATGATCATCATCACCTTCATCACATTAATCATAATTAATTGATTTTAAAAATGTGAGTTTAAGAAAGTTTGTTGAATCTCACTTGCAGCCCTGAGCAAACCTCAGGGAAAGAAGTATACAACTGCATGAAGGCAACTGTTTGTAATATTGGAATTTACAGTAAAACTTCCCTTGCCAAGAAGGAGAAATACAGCAGTCTATGAGCTTGAGAAATATGGAATATATTATCATTTCATGGCCTCTTTCCCCCCAGACTCTTACTGCTCGCTGTTTATTTTGTTCCTGAACTGAAAGGCAGGAATGTGTGTTCTTCCTGGGGTACACACACAATATGGGAAGTACTCTGTTCATACAGCAGTTTAGTGTCATTGAAATGAGGGGCTGGGAGATGATCCGGGTCCTGCGTCTCACCTTTAGACTTTCTGCTGTTAGCAGACTTCAGTGTGTAAATAGGCGATGGATCTGTGAGTGTATTTAACATAACAATTAGCACAAAAACAGTGAGTATCAACTGCCCCTCATGAACACAGGCTCCAGAGCAGCCACTACTCCTCCCTTACATCATTTCCAGAAAGAGTGATGAGCAGCAGGGCTATAACTTTGAGTGCCGTGGCATTAATATGAAAGCCCAACTTTTATTCCACCCTGTCTCCTTATTGCATCCGCTGTGATTTCTGCCTTTCTCTGCGGCGCTCGAGGGCTCCCGGCCGCCGGCCACTGATGACTTATTCTACCTCCCAGAGGATCCACGTTATGAGACTTAGGGAGGGTTAGTGAAATGCCCATTCCCAGAGCCCAGATTGACAGCACATTATTAAAAAAAGGTGACACTCACACACACACAGGTGATCATCCAGGCCTGCATGCACACAAACATACACACATTCATAACTACACAAGGACACACTCACGCACACATGCTCCCTTTGCCCTGCAAGTGATGAAAAACAGTCCGAGTATAAAGTGCGTTATTATACTTTGTCTTGGAGGAAGAAAAATCCATAATGTAATAACGCTGTGAAAAATCTATAGGAATGCAAGGTTATCCCTCCTGAATAGAAAAGAAAATGCTCAAGGCTGACAGAAAAATGCACCTTGTGCTGTTTTGTAATTTTCAAGCCCATTCAACACCAATTCCAAAAGTCTCCTTCCCTCTCAATGTTTTCCCCCAAACCCAGCGAGCATATGGCAGCTCTGCAGAGACAAATTTGTCAAAGATGAAAATTTAATTAAGATTTAATTTCTTTTTACTATGCCCATCAAGTAGTCTGATGTGATAAGGAGCTCGATGAATCATCATTCAGAGAGGGTGTGGAGTCTGGGTGCGGGGAGGGGTGCAGTGTGTGTGTGGGTGGTGGGGTTGGGGGGTCGTTGATATGTCGTCTTACAATGGCTCTGTGTTGAGAGCGCAGAAGAAGAGCGGGATTTAGAAAGTGATGAAAAAAGGAATGGCAAGGATAGAAGGAGGGGAAGTGGGCATCGCTCTCTGTCACAGCTAACTCAGCCTTCTGGGGTGGCTCTGTCTTTCTCGCTCTTTTCATCTGCGTCTCTCACCCCCTCAGCCCCTCACACACACCCACCCACCCAGCCACCCCACCCATGCTTCTCTCATCCTCACTCATTCTTGCTTCCTTCCTCTGTGGAGACAGAAGGAGAGAGATCAGTTGGAGAATTAACCATGGCAGTTCATTTCACTGTAGGGCTGAGGACACTGAGGGAAATAGAAGCTGGCGGTGGAGGGGGCAGAAAACTGGTGGCCTCTGAAAAGTTGAATTCAGATTGTAAAAATATATCCTCTGTGTTATATTAAACCCAGAATCCGTGTATGCACTTCAAATGGATGACTTGATTTAGAGAACCCATGTTTCTCTGTGCAGTTTGTGTGCTAAAGAAATGAGTTAGTTCAAGTACTGCATGTGTATGATGTCAGTATGCAAAGATCCATTCATTCAATTTCAATTCGGTTCAATAAAAAAAATGATACAGCGCCAAATCACAACAACAGTTGCCTCAGAGCGCTTTATATTGTAAGGTAGAGCCTACAATAATACATACAGAGAAAAACCCAACAATCACATGACCCCCCTATGAGGAAGCACTTTGGCAACAGTGGGAAGGAAAAGCTCTCTTTAAACAGGAAGAAACCTCCGGCAGAACCAGGATCAGGAAGGGCCGGGGCCATCTGCCAAGACTGGCTGGGGTTTGAGAAGGAAGACAGGATAAACACATGCTGTGGAAGAGAGCGTGTGATTCAGTGCAGAGGTCTATTAACACATAGTGAGTGAGAAAGGTGACTGAAAAGGAAAAACTCAATGCATCATGGCAATCGCCCAGCAGCCTACACCTATTGCAGCATAACTAAGGGAGGATTCAGGGTCACCTGATCCAGCCCTAACTATATGCTTTAGTGCATGTGAGAGCGAAGTGCTCTCATGGGGTGATATGGTACTATGCTCATGAAGCATCATCTTCTTCAAAACACTTCACATTTTGTTGTCACTTTACAGACTGGATCTCTTGATTTAGAGAACGTATGATACAGAGTATGTACAATATTGGGAAACAGTGAGAGAGTACATGCATCTAAGATAAACTTGAGAAGTCAAAAATACAAGTTTTTTGAATTTTTTTGAAAGAAACACATAAACCTGATAACTTCTTTTCACACATGGAATACAGATGGATAAAATTATTAGCCTCCCTGATGTTAATAGTAAACTGTGTATCCTGTTTGCTGGCTAGCAGCCTGCAGTCATTGTTGCAGACTTCGGTAAGTCTCACACACGTCTCCTGAGCAACCTCAGCCCTTTCTTCTCTGGCAAATCTCTTAATCTCCCTCAGATTTGATGGTCTTCTGGCTTGGATCTTGGCCTACAGTTCACCCCAAAGATTTTCATTGTGATTCAAGTCAGGGTTTTGGGAGGCCAGTTAATAATGTTTGCTTTGGTCTTCTGAAGGTAGTACTTTGCCAGGACCGATCTATGTTTTGGGTCGCTGTCGCATTGGAAGTGATGAGACAGAACCATTTTGCTGTTGAGTGCTTGAGGTTTCCTTTCAAAATCTTCACATATTCTTTTTTGTAATTTCTTTGGCCTTGATGATTCCAAGTTCCAGATATACTTAAGCATCCCCACAGCAAAATACTCCCACCACCATGCTTCACTGTGGGTATGTTGTTCTTTGGGTTGTATGCCTCTCCCTTCTTTCTCCAAACGGTTTCATCTCAGTATGCATAATTTGTCTGCAGGTTGTCATTAGCTTGCTTGAGTCTGGCTTGAAGGCAACTTTTCTGCAGAGGTGAAGTTTTTCTTGGTCTGCAACCTCGCAGTTCATTCCCGTGCAGGGTCCCAGTGACTGTCTTCTTTGAGACTACAATTCCCAACTTTAGTTATTGGCATAATGCTTTCTCAGTGACAGTGTCAGCTCAAACCCCTGCTTAAGTTTTTGTACTGTATGTAAATGGGAAGATAACCCTCAGTTTTACCAGCTTCAAGCATTACAAAGTTAAAACACATGTTTTCACAGCACTGGTTTGTGCTATTGGTCTACAAAAAGATCTGTTTTCAGTAGGCTAATAACATCGAACCTGGTCAATTTTTTTTTTTATTATTCTGTTATTGTGTGCGAATTTTATGATATGATTTATGATTTCTAAAGAAAATTGGCATGTTTAGAACTTCTATGTTGAAAATACCTTGCTCTGTTTAAAAAACACTTTCAGCTTTCAGGGTTTCAGGGTCATCTGTAGGTAACATTCCTGACTTCATCAGTCTGTTAAAGTGGCAGCAGTCTGTTATTCTGATGTAACTCACTTTTCAGTTAATGCTCCTCAGCACTTCATTCAGACGCACCCACAGCAGTGATGGAGAGATCCATGGTGCACATGTGACTTTTACCATATGTGTAAAGCACTTCTTGCACGTCAGCTTTAGCGAAGTGTAATCGCACTTTTGAACATTTAGTTCACTCTACCGATGTCGCTAAGAGCACGGCTTCTCTGTGTGCAAGTGTGCTGCACGGTGAGAAAGACAGCTGCCCCCACCCATCACACATGGGCACAAAGTGGGAGAGAAGGAGCGATCTCATTTGCAAAAATGCATAATTGAGCAATTTCTTCAGTACATCCGTCCCTTTCGGTGAGCTAAGCAACTCACAAAGACACATGAGAGAAATGCGCAGTAGTCACCTTCTGTCTACCCTAATGGGGCTGGGTGCACTCTGCATGCTGTAGTTCCAATCTAGTAAGACTGCCTGCTGACCTGACTTTTTAAAAGTAACCAACATGAAGCTCACATATCCATATATGTTGTTAGTTGTGTGTGTGAAAAGAAAGTTAAGAGAAACTGAGTTAATATGTTTCAAAGTTAGGTGATCAATATTTTCTTCTCAGTTGCTAAACTAACACCTAAACACTCATTTATACTCCAAATCAGTTCAATTCATTTTTATTTATATAGCGCCAAATTTTCTATTCTAAGTTAAAGCCCCAACAGTAACACGACCCTCTATGAGCAAGCACATGGTGAATGTGGGAAGGAAAAACTCCCTTTTAACAGGAAGGAAGTTCTGGCAGCTGTGAGTTTTGTATTTGTCTCCTTATATTGTTTGTGTCTGTATCTGTAAAAAAAAAATTTCTGCTCTCTTGGTCAGGTCACGCTTGGAAAAAGAGATGTTTTAATCTCAGTTTTAACTTGGAGAGAAACAACATACGAGCTGGGATAGGCTGCAGTGCTGACCTGTTTTAGGATATTACTAAACCACTTTTAAAAATAAAAGCATACATCCTCAGCTGCTACATGTTCAGCAGTGAATGAGCTGTTGCAGACAGCATGGGGAAGTAGAACAATAGGAAGCGGGTAGTCTGTGAAGTCGCACAAACACATATGAATTTCCTTAAGATTTAAAATAAGACCAGCTTTGTACTTGTGCGTCACTACTCACACTGCCTTCAAATCCATTTCAAATTGCTTTCATATCTCCTTACAGTATATGCACTCATGCATGTATAGGTGTATTCTGTCTTCATCAAATGCAGATGGAAGAAACGATGAACATCACCAGTGAAAGACAAGCTGGTGGGACAGGAAAGAGAAAGGCTTTTGAAGGTTGTGACCAGTGTCAGCGCGGGGATGTAAGCAGTGAAGTTATGAGGGGAGCATGGCTCTGCTGCACTGTGACAGCCTTGTAAAAGTTCAGTCATTGAGTTTGATGATAGCTGTTATGGCAGCCATAATAACATATCCTACCAGTCACCTGTAGCTATTACCTTTTTATGACGATCACACTGTTGCACGGCACACATGTATGCTTTGGTTTATCGAGGGGCCGGCGTGCAGGTTTTTCATCGTGTGATGTGTTTGACTGACACTGCTAATTGAAAGTCTTTGGTGCTAGTGTCTAGACATTTTAATGGCCGTAGTAAGGAGGAAATGATAGATAGTTTTTCTTCTTTTCTTTTAAACTTTTGCAACTTCCTTGCACTCAGAGAATGTCATTTTCATCCAACGACGCCTAACGTTCAGATTAATTAAGTCCCGATTTGTTCATTCTGCATCTTGATAAAATGAATAGATTGGTTTATCAGAGAAGGATTAAGAGGCACTTGTTCAGATTTAGCTAAAGCCAGCCTCGGAGTTTATGGATCCCCTTTGATCAAAGCAGTGAAAGGCGCGAACATGCAGTGGATTTCTCCAGCAGGATTCATTCCCCACCCCCAGCTGGAAGAGAAGATCCACCCCCAACCCTCAGTATCCCACTCACGCAGAACACCTTGCCTCTCCCACGTTCCACATTAGCATGATGAGAAGCGCTGTGATATCTGGAGCCGGCAGTGACAATATCAAGTATTATTTCATTGGACTTACACATAGCATGTTAATTTTTTCCTTGTGTGGTTTTTCTATAATGAGTGCCAACTTGAGGGAGCTGATCATGGGAATGTGAACAAACACACACACGCGCACACACATATTTAGGTTGCCTGATCGATCTTCCTCCTTTTGTGAGATTTATATGTTTCAGCAGCAAAACCAAATCCCTCAGGAACTGATGGTGCCACCGTGGAATAAAGCTCACTCTTTCTTACAATTACTGTACTTGGGCAGATTTGGGCAGATATAAACACCCGTCTTAAAAAATGGTTCTTTTGCAAAAAGCATTAAAATGAATCCTGTGTGATGTTTTACCAACTGCAGTAGTAAGACTTTGCTTTACTAACCAATCCACACAGTACATTTGTTAAAAATATCATTTAAAGAAAATTAGCGCTTAGTGTTTTCTTCTTTTGTTTAGCTTCGTGGCTCGATAAAAAGGAAGGTCTGTCATTTCCTTTTGAATTTAAGTGAGGACCAATAAATGTTTTAAATGTGGGTTTTTCATCATCTCTGAGCTCTACTGTGATTTCAATTAGTGTCATATGTTTATGCATCTACACACATTCATTCAGGAGCTTTGCTCTCATGTATAACACCCACTCATTTGAATTTTCATTTTACCCCCCATTCTCCTTCTTTGTTCTCTATAAAACTTATTGGCTGTTGTTTTGCATCCTGTCATTCTGCTTCTCCTACTGCCCATCTTCCCCGCTACCTTTTTCTCTCCTGCTTCTTCTTCTTGCCTCTGCCTGTGCTCGCTCCATCTCTTTCTTTTGTTTCATGCTCACTCTGTCTTTCTCCCTCTCTTTCTTTTTCTCCCCCACAACACCCCCAACCACCCCAGAGACCAAGCTTGTTTACTCTGTCTTTTCCACATCTCGGCTCTGTGCAGCTGTGACGGTAATCTTTCTTTCAAATATTTGTTTCTTCCATCTCCAGATTCTTCCCCCCCCCCCTCCTTCTCACTTTTTGTGCTGCCACTGATGCACACCTCGTTCCATCCCTGAAATCTTAACTGTGCTTTGTCCATCTTGGCTCTTGGGGACTTTAAGGCTTTAAGACGTAGCAGGGAAACCGGGCAAGACGTAATTTTGCTCCTGAGGAATTCAATCAGCTTGCATGCTGTATGCTTGTGTTTTGGCAGTCTTTCCGCTGCTAACCAGTTAGCAATGCCTGTCACCACCACTGAGCTCTATATAGCCAAAGAGCTCTAGATGATGATGGATTGCTATAAAACGATGGCAGCCTCGGAAAGTAATTACCAACTTTGCCTGCGGTGGAAATTCAGCTGATAAGCGCCTTTCCAGGGAAGTCCAGGTATTGCCAAAGCAAACAGGTGAGACACATTGAAGGTCAGAACAGAAGTGATACAGACAGAAACAACACAGCGACACGCACGGTCATACACGCGCAAGCACACACCAGCTGAGCCCCATGCTAACGAACGCTCTTGACAGTAAAATCTAGAAAGCATGCAGAAATTTTCCTAAGATGAGTGTCTGCACATGTGCAGACACACTGAATAAATGACAGACGAGCCAGTTCAGTGATGCAACAGAATGCATGCCAAAGATTTAAAGGCTGAATATCCATGGGAGAACATTTTATTATGGGTTTCTGATAATCCATTAGTGAGATCTTGGATGTTTGACAGCATAGCTGGAAACCATCCGATATAGAGTAAACATCAAGCAATGAGACTTCTAACCACACTGTGAAGTGAGATTTGTTGCAAATCGGTTGGTGCCCCACATGAGTCGGCCTGCACTGTGTTGTAATGCACCGATCTGCACATGCGTCATATGTGCTGACCCCAAATGTGCGGTGAATCACACGGCCCGAGGAGATCATGTTCACCAGCCTAGCAGCTCAGAACTGCGATCTCTGCGCAACACATAAAAATCAATGGAGTCAACAAATGCAGCTCCTAATGCTCTTCCTGTGCGATAAGACAAAATTAGATTGGAGCCAGTGGCCCATAATGGTGAGGCCGGGCAGGTGAAGGGGAATTGGAAAGGATGGCGGTTAAAAATCATTTCAGTGACCTGACTTCAGATCCATGGATCTGCTAGGACCCCACAGGCTGTGCCTAAAGCACTGAATAATTGTAATGACGGGCCACTGGTGTCTGAGATTATGACCTGAGAGAAAAAGTTCGATGGCCTTGAGCCCAGTGAAGTGGCAAAGTGTAATTTGTCAAATGAGTGATCACTGTGAACCACGTCTTTGTACGAAACATGATTTATACAGTTTTTATAGATACATTTAACCTGAGGATGGGTGGAGGACAGACCGCGCTGCATAATGAACACATGGCTTTTAGACCACTGTGATCTGTTTGGCATTTGTGTAGCTGGTACAGTGGAGCTCATAGTGAATATTTTCTCTGTTATGAAGAATATCTCTACTTAAACGGTAAACTTTCTGTGGTGCACTCTAATGAAAGTCTGTACAGTAATAACAAGACCTAGTGATCTCTCTCTCTCTCTCACACACACACACAGACACACACCTACACACACACACACACACACACAACCCTCATCACACACACACACACACACACACACGACACCACGTCACTCTGCTTTCTTTATTTATATCCTTTTGCCATTAAAACATAGTGGGTCCCTCTGCTAATCTTTCACACTAGATGCAGATAGCGTTTGTGTATTATTGCTCTGTCAGCTACTTACAGCCCCCCCACCCCTTTTTTTTTTTTTTTTACAGTTCAGTTAAGGACCTAAAATTCTTCGTGAATATCCGGTTTCATTACATGCACATTTATTTCACAGGGGCAGTGGATTTTAATGGATATCTCTATGTACAAAAAAATATGATAACTTCATTGTGATGCTCTCTGTTCATGCACTGCACATTAGGTATTTAACATGAACATATGTGCAGCATATCTGTTGCTCTCTGTGGCTTTGATTAGCGATCAACCAGGACCTGTGTGAAAAGAAGACTAATGAAACACTGCCTCTGGCATGCCCGTCTCCCAACAATTTTTTCATACTTGTTGGCCTCTATTTAGGAAAAACAAAAACAAAAACAAAAAAAACTATTTTTTTCTGTTGCACTGTGTTTTGTGAGGTGGCAGCTTTCATTTGCAAATGATTGTATCCAGCCCAACTTCCCAAATCCGAGTGTGACAATGAAAATGACTGGGATCCTGATGGTTTCTGCCTCATCCTTCCTGTCTCAGGGTTAGCATCTGTCCACCCCCTTGAGGTCTGACACCCATTACACTCTGTCTCCATGTGTCAGCATAGACTTTTGTACTTCACGGTTATCAAGCAGGTCATAGCTTTGGCTCCTAAATACAACCGGCAGGCAGAGATCAGAGGAAGAGTGATTGAATGACAGCAGTTTGATCAAAGTGCACGAACACAAACACACACACTCGGGAAACCCTCGTTTCCCCTGAGTACTTGGAGATATTTCGTGACGGCTCCATTAGATGAAAGACCCCACCAAAAATCCTGCACATGTGCCTTCTCAGCTTCTTCAGCAGAAGGTGTGATAGCGAGCGAATGATAGGAGAGATGTGAGCTGGAGGGAGAGTGAGATCTCTTCTTATTTCATTTCTGTTTCTACTGTTTAGAAGAAGTATGGGTACTCTTGCACAGCATGCTTCTCTTTTCATGGCGAGCAGGTTGTTTGTTTTTGTGGGTAGACTGCCTTAATGAGGGCAGGGGGTAGAGCGAATGGGAGGGAGGGCCTCGCCTTAAAGGGATGATTAGAAAAAGTAGAGTTGAGAGCAAATTCCTCTGAAGACAAACGCTGACCAAAAATACACAGCCGGTGCATTCACGTGCCTTTGAGGAATACCGATGCAAACTGAGAAACGTGGCAGAGTCCTCGGCACTTTGTCTGACATCATCTTTGCTTCGTGCTGTCTGATGCGGCCACAAATGTGCGTCACTCGGTCCTGAGGTCCTAATTAAAACCCAAACCAAGATGATAGCGGCTGGTTCGGCGGAAGAAGCCTGTGAACGTCTTAGCGTGCTCAGATCCACAGCCAGCCAGTGTCCTGGTGTGGGAGAGATCTGGTCACCGTGGGCATGAGACAGACTGTATTATCTGCTCAGCGGCCGCCTGGCTGAAGAGATTGCTCGGCGGAGGGATGGGCGGTTAGGCAACAGGATAAGATATGTCCTCCTTTGGTGTCAGAGACTGAGTTGATGCCATTTGATATTTGCGTGTGTTGGAATACGTGCTGACAACTTAATTCTCATGAAAACAGGCACTGTTCACTAATCACAAAAGTATCCCATGACTGTCATGAGCCTGACATGAGTTTTCCAGTGATTTTTGTGACATTTAGGGGTGTGCACCTTTAGCTGTGGGAGAGGGCAGCAGTGACCTTATCTGACACTGCCAACAGCAGAAGACATCAAAAGACAAATAACAGAGGAAAACCACGAGACACCAAGCAGACGTAAGGATAAACGGGTACGGGCAACGCCGTTAAATCACGGTGCACACTGCTGGCATTGCTTTAGATGTCGTGGTTTCAGGGGTAGAGTTCAGCAGCATGAATCACGGATGTTGCTGTTGGAAGTCAGTCCCCCGTGAGGACGGATGGCAAAAGTAACTTTTTCTAATGTCTGTGTTATGTGCCTTAATATTAATTGTTGTTTTCTCTTCCTCTCTTGCAGGTATTCCTAGTAACATTGGTCCAGTTAGTAAGTAAACAGTTACAAGTAAACAATATGACTGCTTGATGCTTTGCTTTGCCTACTGTCCCACTCTTCACCGTACACCCCTAAACCCATTGCCAGGTGTTCATTTCTGATTCCAATCTTATGAAAAATCACTCAGCAATTGTCGACTAACCTTTTTTTTTTGGTTAGGGGGAGGGATAAGCCATAGCTGGGGGCTATATTGTCATAATGTGGGCATATTAATTTACTTTATCCTGATTCAACTCGACCAGATAATACTTGCCTGGCTCTGCATGGCAAATGTCATTTGTTTTTTTTCCCCCCTCCTTCTCTCCCATGCATTATAAATAAATGGCATCTAGACTTTATTAAAGTGCCAAGACCTCTCTGACAGTGTAATGTCACAGGAGGTCATTTTAATATAAGCCGCAAGCGCCTCGGCTGGTATTATCTTCGTCAAACAGTAGCCCCTCAGGAGGAGGAGGAGGAAGAAGAGAGGTGCCATGTCTCAAGTTACCGCTGCCTGGAAGGCTGTGTGATGCAGGAAACATAGGACTGTATTGAACAAGTCAAAGTGCATTCACAGCCTGGCTCAGTTCGCCTTAATCTTTTTTCTTTTTTTTCCCCATCGCCCTGTTCTTCATGAGTATCCTCTATTCCCGGGGCAGCGGATCGATTAATAAATTGCCTCCTCCATGATGAAGTTACCTGTTAAATTAAGATCAACAGCATTTTTCAATATTTCCAATTATTTGTGAGCTCTTTTTAAGATCAGTAGTAAATTGTTTTCATTTAATATCCAATTGTGTGCTCAAGCCAACCCAAGGTTCCCCAAAGGACACATGCGTGCTTGTCTTGTTTTTATCATTTAAAGGCTAAGACGACTTCTGGGCAAGTTTCCTAAAACGTGCTGCGAGCGACGTAGGGATTGTTCCCGGGTGGTTATTAATCAGGCTTTAGTGTGGTAGCTTACTCAGTAAGTGAACACTTGTTATAAAGTCTGATGCTATGACGTCATGAGTCAGAAATGGACATGTGGCCAAGACGACCGATTTCAACCCCCCCCCCACACACACACACCCTAACCCAACTACAGTCTTCCACTGCTTGCCTCCGAATTGTGCTTCGTCTTCATGCACGGCATTATTAGTGCTTAGTGTGTGTGGGCATGCTCTTCATACATGCTGTGTACACGTACATATTCACTGCTGCACATCCATCCTCTCCGTCCCTTCCAAAATGCCAGGCCAGACCATGTCCAACGGCTGTCCTCAAATCCTTTACAGGGCGGGTGTGCATGCTGATAAGTGCGTGTGTGTGTACGTGTGTGTGTTTTGGGGAGGGAGGATGGGCGATGTAGAAAGGACACTCTGACAAACCAAAGTCTTCGTTTCTCATCCAGATTGGCCCACGGGGATTTAGATTTCTCACGAGTGGCTGTCTTGTTGCAGCAGCCTTCCACAGAACCAACAAAACACAAAAAAATGAAACATGCTGACTGCCTTATTTTTTAAGCACACTGAAGAGGATGAGGCCATTTTCAGCGCAAACACAAACCAACGTTAAGTCGCATTATTAATAAAGTAAGAACAGGCTAAGGGGGGGAAAGGTTATGATGTCCTTGAGGTTTGTTTTTTTAAGGATTGGAAACAAAGCTACTGTTTGGGGGAGAAAAAACAAAGCCCTGCACTTTTTATGTTGTTTTTTGAAGGTAATTGAATTCCTTATTGACTTTCCTCAATTCTATTTCAAGTTTATTAAGCCAGGCAGAATTGCCTAATGCAGACCATTAAAGTGAAATTAATATTTTAAAAAACAATTCTGGCTCTGCAAGATTGCATTTCATTATAAGTATGGCATTGATTAAAATCCGTCACCACTCATTTCACTCCTGAATATTCCCCATAACAAAATAATTAATGGAACCTAGATGTGCATTACATCCCGTCAGTTGCCAACACAGAAACCCTGTTTCCAAAAGAATGCAAGTTTGGGAAATGTGTAAAATGAAAATAAAATTATTGTTATGATTTGAAACTGTATTTCACTGAAAGTGGTACAAAGACAATACATTGAGACTTTCTGGAGCTGTATTACCTTCATGAAATGAGCAAAACCTTCTCTAAAGTTTAAAAAAGGCCAGCATTGTTGCTTAAGGACCTATATGTATTGTTTAACATTTATAGCATTACTTTATAAATTTGCAAAGTACCCAGTGTACACCAAAGCAGCCATTTACCAGCATGAAGGCTGGATTTTGGACTGTGCACAGATAACATTAAATGCCTGACCTCAGCTCATCTTAAATGAGCTCAGGTTCAGAAAAGGGCAGTTTTCTTTACTTCTTGTTGTCTTCTCCTTTAGCGTGGCTCTTTTGTATTTGCAGCTTTGAACTGTGTTTGCTGAGTGTTCCTGAGCTCATGCAGTGATTTCCAGAACCAAATGTGCTGTTCGAAGGCCCAAGAAGATCACAGCCTTGTTCATTATGTAAAGAGATGTCTCAATATTCTCTGAATCTACTGATGATATTATGTACCGTGTATTATTAAATCCCTTTCAAATTTAGCACAGAGAATCGTTGTTGAACTGTTTGCACACCCAGTAATACACAGAGGAGCAGACGCCTCTCCATCGCTACCTCTGAGAGGCTTTCTTGCTCTTTTTGATAATCGGTCGTGTTACTGACCTTATGCTAATATAACCAATTAGTTAGGAGATGTTTCAACAGTTGTTTAATATTTTTGTCTTACTTTGTTTTATTTTTGATGCTACACAGGTTCCAGGCTTTTGTTTACTCAGCCTTCTTTACTTGATGCTGGCAGCAAATTTAAAATGATCAAACCTGGATTTTTTTTTCAATGTCTTTGTGCCGTTTTCAGGTAAACGATTTGACAAGGATTGTGCTTTATGTTGAAATACATTTCACACAGCACCACAACTTTTTTTGGAAACAGGTTGTGATTAAATATCATCATACTTTAGCAATTAGATCAGCTGTTCGACAGATCTAGACAGTGCAGCGTTCTCACCTTTTTTCCCCTCCAAATGTTCCTGGCAGAGTCTTTTTTTTGCAGCTATTTTGACCAAACGGCTTCACTGCTAAGTGATTATCACACGAACAAAGTATTTCAAAGTAGATTTCAAATAAAGAGCTTTTTTTAAAAGCTCTTTATTTGTTAATATCTCATTTTCAAACAGCATTTCATTCTGTGACTCGTGTGACTCAGACCCAGCGGAGACGTCAAAGTCGTCACCGATGCCAGAATCCCCACGAAGAATCAAATTCTTCTTTCGTTCGAGCAGTTTTGAAATCAGCACTGAGGGTATTTAAAGCGACTGTCACTCTGTAAAGACATACAAACCTCAAAACTAATGTTTTATTGAAATCCAGCCCACTTACAAAAAAAAATAAAAAAGATTCGAAACCATTATTTCACAAGGGATAAAAGCTATTATTTAAAAGATTGCACTTGGTGAACAGCAGTCATATTCTCTATTCACACATAGTTAGAGTAAGTGGCTTCTTGCCAAGACACCGCTGGATGTTAATTACCCAAGATTGCATGATTCATGGAGTCAATAGCGAAAGGACAGAAAGATCAAGTGAAGAGATGAAGGGGCACGATGAGGAAACTTATCCGTATTCCTCCCTTTGCTTGAGTCCTCTCCATTTCCAACCGCAAAGTATTTCCCTGACACGGAAATACTGACTTGTATGTAATTATGAGGTTATGCTACCCACAGCAGTCCGTCATTCCAAGTCCCAACACCTGCCATTATTTATTCATTGTTATTCCTCCACCAGAAATACACTGTAATTAGATATTGATTACTCAGTCAATGTGATGAATTAAACAAAATGCCCCCTAACGTCTTCATTTGCTATACATAGAGTCCCTTGCATAAATCATGACCTAAATACTAAGTTTAACTGAGTTTGGGTTTTTTTCTTGATCTTTTGTCTTCAGTTTTTTTTCCCACTCATCATTGCCATTGCCATAAACATACAGTTGCACAGCAAGGTCATGGACGTCACACAAATTACATACAACGTCTCTCCGACGTCCTTTTAATGGCTCTTTGGATGCATTCTCTGCCCGTCCATGTCAGCCCTGCCCCATCGTGCTGTTTCCTGATTTACAGATCTGAGTCATGCTGGACATGTTCATATCTCCAGTTGTCTGTGTCCACTACCACATAGTCTCCCCTCTTTAGATGATCTGTAAAGTGCATCCCACGAGGACACATCATTAACTCCTGATTTCTCTCAATTGCACGCAGTTCGGCCGAATGTGTCATCCCTAGGTGTCGCTAACCGAAAAGAAGGTAGGCATCTAAGATTATGCAACAATTATGTTTTTGTTTTGCAGATTCATTTACTTCAGGTGTTTGTATAGTTGTCAAAAATGACTCTTTGGTAGCCCAAACTATCCTTCCCTTTTTCCTGGCTTCTTGAAAAGCCCAAAAACATTATAAGTCAGCCTGTCGCACCCTGGAGGCTCAAGAGGTTGCTGCAGCTCTGATTTATACATTAACACTGTTTCAGTTAGGTGCTCAGCTCTCAGCACCGTGTTAGCTCATTAGATAGAAAAGCAGGAGAGGTTTCACTTTTGTCTTTTTTTGAAAGTGTTGGGCTCAACTTAGCTTAATCCATCATGTAGATGCCGTGTTCAGCCACCTCACAACTAGCGCACAACCGCTCAGCTCTGTGTTTCCATGACTGCAGCCAAGCGCTCACAATGTATGTGGCAAGGGCTTATGTCACCTGGTACAATGGCAGAGGCCGGGCCCATTATTTCCTTTTCCCCACTGTTTGCTTTATAGCCGTAAAAGAATGGAGGGATTGATGTGTTCACTGCTAGCCAGTTTCCTTACCCACGCAGCTGTGCACAAATTTATAGTGTGAAAATTCTTGGCTGGCCTCCACCGAGGTGGAGAGTAGTTTGTCAGGGTATAGTTTCTGTCTGGGGAAACATACACAGACAGTTTTGAATTATACTAAGCACTTGTTAATGAAATGAAGCGTAAAAGAGGGTCCATAATATTTGAATTGTTGAATCGAAGGCATTTGTAACAGATGCTGCTACACGCAGCCAGCTTCACTTGGCAATGTCACTCCTTATTTCTCAATGCCATCATTCATCTTTATTGCGTATGTTTCCTTTCTTTTCTTTTTTTTTTATTGTTATATTTTTATTAGGCGTGATGCTTGGTATCCTTAATTCTCTGGCATTACATGTGTTATGTTGAATTGCAATATCATGGGTTTTTTTTTGTTTGTTTGTTTGTTTGTTTCTTTTAATTTGTCTAGTAGCTCCTCAAGTTGCATTGTCCACTGCCCCTTCTGTCCACGTTGCAAACAGCAAGCGAGGTAGGAGCTCTGGAATTCCCACATTGTCCCCACCCAATCCCAGATGACACCCAAAGCCTTCTTCCTGTATGAACTGATGTTTCTGTTAACCTGTGAGCTACCCCCCCGCCAACCCTCCCCAACCCTTGTGACACTACCCCAGTGCTAGAGCACTCTGTATCCGTATCTCCAGCTCAGAGCTAGACTGATGGCTTTCACTGGACGACTCATTCATCTATGGAATCGTATTCTAAACACTATAAAAGTCCCTTGGAATCATTTCTATTTTCACTGAAAATAAAGTGGGTGTTTGAGGCTGCAACTATTTTGGGGGGGAACATGTACCTGAGACTTTTTATTCCCTGTGCGTGCATGATTTATAACCTTAGCCTATTTCTAGAAAGGAGAGATTATTTGTCTTCTGAGAGTATGCCTGCAAGAGGGAGGCATCTAACGTAGAGGACCTTAGCTTACATTTGGATAAGACTTGCTGATTTAGGTGAAAGGTAGTGTGAACTGGACTTGCTGTACCTTCGTTTCCGAGACGTGCCGAGTTTATTAGTGTCTGGACAGAGAGAACTGACCTCAATACAGATTCTTAATAAACACAATCCCTTGGACGAAAGCCTCCTGCACTAACCACTTTATCGTTGAGCTGTGAGTGGGCATTCTGTCCAAGCAGCTGCCAGTGTGGCTTAAGGGTCACATCTGTCTGTGCTGTGACACATGGTGTCAGTGGTCACTCGGAGTGACGGGCTGATCCTCACTGGAACAGAGCTGGGGTCGGACACGCCCCATCCTGCAAGCCTTAGGGCAGGACTGCCAGTGAGTATCATGGATTGTAGCAGCTTCGACTCAATATAGCTTTATCTAATTAAGCATGACTGCATAGTAGGCAATGTCACTTTCCCACCCAGCTGCAATTCACCACACACTCACTTGCCTCGCTGATTGCTTGTTGAAAACTCGGACTAAACTCGGACTAAAAAACAACTAAAGAAATGTTTGTTGGATGAATTAAGGGTTTTAAAGATAAGTAATACATCAGTCATTGCAAAGGGTTTTAAAAGAAAACACAAAGGTTTCATCTCATCCTCTCTTCAGACCAGATAACCGCTGACATTAAGACTTACACAAAAACCTCTAAATTCCCTCACACGCCATTCTCAGCGGCTGAGACATCCATTTCATTCATGGTTTGACCTGCCTCATGCTGCGCGGTGCTCCTGATGTGATCGTGTCTCTGTGCTGTCATTTCAGAGCCTTTGTCGCCTCGTGCTGTGGTGTGCTTGAAGTGATGTGACCTCTCTACTAACGCCGTGGTGTTTTATGTGAAACTTCTGTTTTTTTCTAACTCTGGCCATGCCCATGCGAGACTAATCACGACCAACCTTACCTGTCATTCCCCCCAACATCTTCTCCTCAAACCATCTCCATTTTTAACCTCGCATGCCACGGAGCCTCCATCAGACTTGCTAACCCCACCGCCGTAGCACTCGCTGCAAAAGCAACAATTCCAACGCTCTCGCCCGCGTCTCTTTCTCCTTCTTTTCTCTCCTCCTCCCCTCTCCTCACTTCACACTTGCTCTCTCTTTGCAAGACTGCGAATGCTTCGGCCACTCCAACCGATGCAGCTATATCGAGCTGCTAAACACCGTCATTTGCGTGAGCTGTAAGCACAACACTAGGGGCCAGCACTGCCAGCTATGCAAGCTGGGCTACTACCGCAATGCCTCAGCAGAACTGGACGATGAAAATGTGTGCATAGGTCAGTCCCCCATCCGGGCCCCTTCACCGCCACCACGCTTTCACACTCTCTTCACCTCACCTCCTGTCTCTGACTCCTCATTAGAGAAATTGTCAGTTTCATCCCCAACACGTCATCACTCATACACTCTCCTGTTTCCATGTCCAGTCATCTTCCTCTTTTGCTTCTTCTGCTTTCACACAAGGTTGTTGCTCATAAATCTCCTTGTTAGCCTGGGTGTTAGCAGGTGATGCTTAAGGGAGTCTTTAGCATCATATTAAAATTAGCAGTTTACCATTTATTAAATATACCTTTATTTTTACCTACTAGCTCTCATATATTGTGTTTTATTGTAATCTCTTGCTGCTAGCTAGGTTTTATTTGAAAGGTGTATATTGAAGCCAAAATGATCCTATTTTCAAGGTTTAGCATGTGGGCGAGGTGAGAAAACTATAATTTGAGGAATAAATGTCCTCCTGAATAGCTGCATGGTGATTAGAAATTGGTTAGTGTGAAATGGTCACAACAGCTACATCTGAAACGTTAGCAGGTTTGTGCCTTGTCACAATTTTCTGTACAAATTCTGTCATTAAGGAGAAACAGTTCAAATGTTAGGATATAGCTGAGTTAGATAAGAAAAATGAGAGCACTGTTATGTCTTTATGTTTATTATTAAGGTACAGACAGAAGCATGTTGCCTTAGCTTAGGACATTATAGATTAAGGATAACATTTAGTCTTGCTTTGTCCAAAGGTAACCTTCGAAACCTTGTATGACATGACATATAGACCACAAAGTGTTGAGTGACCCCTTATTTTTTAATATTTTGCTTCCCAGGAGTCAGATTTTCTTATGTTTAAAGTGGTCTTGAGCAATAGTGAGCAAAACACACGAGTGTTTTTTTGTTAAGCCACTTAACACATGTGAATCACTCAAGCATAAAAAGGCACCTAACCTACGGGATGAATCACTGTTGTGTCCAACATTACAGACAAATGGGAAAGAACCAAATTTAAATTGTGCTTTAGGCACTTTCTTAGTAGATGCCAGTTGTGGAATCTACAAAAAAATAAAATAAAATGCCAAGGACAACATAATTTAATAGATATCAAATAGTATTTTTGCACCAACAGGTAGATTCTCAAAGAGCTATTAGCTAAAAGCTTGGCATGTCTGTGCATCATGTGTACCCTTATAAAATCTTAGGAAAGCAGGACAATATAAGAAGCGGCAGAACTTACAAAAAAACTATTTGCAGCAGATGAACAGTATCTGAAAGTCATGTCCTTAGGAAATAAGAAACAATTCCAGTAAACACCTGACACAGGACCTGAGAGATAGATTTGGCTCTTTAGTTGATCTGCTGATGACCAAACCCGCAACTTGTCTTAGTGGAAAAGTGGCTGTCAACAAGCCATTATCAAGCAAGGTAAATAATAAGGGGGGAGCTGAGGTTCTGCCAAATTATACAAGAACTGGACGGAAAATCAGTGGCTACAGGTTGGATGGAGTCTTGAATCCAAATTAAAAATTTTGGACATCATCAATATGTATGAAGGAGGCCAGGAGTGTGGTACAAAATTGAATGTCTACAGCCATCTGTGAACACGGTAGAAGCTCTGTCGTGGTTTGGAGCTGCATTTCAGCCAGTGGTGTTTGGGATCTTGAAAAAATTGCAGAAAAGTTCCAGCAGATTTTGATCCATCATGCTCAAGTAATTCAAGGAAGAATTACTTGAGCACATTCATTTAAGTTCTCTGTGTAAAGCCCGCCTGCCTTTGGCTGACACATGAAAAAATTGCAGAAAAGTTCCAGCAGATTTTGAGCCATCATGCAATAGCATCTGGAAAGAAAGAATTTCCAGCATGACAATGATCCCAAACACACTGACAGCATGCCTGGATAGAAAAAGCACGCAGTGGGAGGCTATCAGTCATGGATTGGCCTCCCCAGAGCCCGGACATCAACATTATTGAAGCAGCGTGGGATCATCTTGACAGAGAAGGAAATAGAAGTTAGCAAACTTCCAAAGAAGAGCTTTGAATTTCCTTCAGGAAGTCTGGAGAACTATAGCTGAAGAGAGTTCAGGCTGTGTTGAAGAATAAAGATGGTTATACCATATACTCATTCCCATGTATGATTACATGTTTGAATAATCACTGCACCTATTCTCCATTTTCCTAGCAAAATATTAAAAAAATTTGGAGGTGACTTGTGACTTTCGCACAGTACTGTAGGCTACATAAAATTGGTGGTGGAACTTACAAGCAAATGTATTCAGTATTGCCAAAATACTTGCTGGTGAAGCAAATGCCACCTTTATGGTTATGTCTGAGGTAAAAGGCCATTTCCACTTGGTGTTCCTGTTATTTTGTTCATGACTTTTACGCAGGCATTCATAAAATGCATTATCTACTTTGTCTATGTGTAAAAATTGCGTTTCCTACGGTTCCTAGGGCAGTATCTCGGTTCCCCGTTGAATTTTTTAGCTAGCACATGTAGTGTGAATTCACAGCGCTCAGTGCCAGGTGCATTTGTGAGTCCTGAGGGGGGAGTCTGACAAGCAACAAGAGTTCTGAGAGAAATGTTGCAGCGAAGTCACACCGCCAGTCAGAGGTGCCACACAAGTGCATATGTCATATACATGAAATGGCCTCAGGAGCAGCAGCTGAAACCTGTCACAAGGCATTAAAAGTCGCCGAGGCGTTACTGCGTGCCAAACTCGCCGTCACCCTGCCTCTCTCTCGCTGACCCCCCACTTTGTCACTTGCCGTCACCTCTCTCCTCTTGCCTGACCCTTGGATGTCACTCAGGCGCAGCCGCGTGCAGCCAGCACAGACACAGAAGGTGCAATGTGATGGTCAGGGACTGTCAAAATAAGTGTCACTTTGACTGCAGAGTGTTCCAGGTGCTCTGAAAAGTGGGAAGGTCAGTTGAGTGTGAGGCACTAGAGACTGGGCGTGTTGCTTTCATGAAGCGCTTTATGTTCAAATTGCAGCCAGAGCACCGCTGTCTTCTGTTTGTAATAGGCAATTAAAGATGAAGCCAAATTCTTATCAAAAGGATAACAATAAGTCTACAGAGCCATTTAAAAATTAGAGGGAATTAAAGAACATATTACTACAATGCCCATTTCAATGTACTCTCTCATTCCTCTGGAACATTCAGTCTTTATCTTTGTTTCATATCATTATCCATCTCTACCTTCTCATCACATTTCCTGTCTTCTCTTGCCATCTTTTGCTACCTCTACCTGTTTGAATGACTCAGATTTTGGAAGAGCATGTTCAGATAGGCTCACTTTGTCCATCGAAAAAGAAAAAATCAAAGCTACTGATAGTGCTTTGCATATCTGCTCATTGCACGCTGTGTTCTTTAAAACAGCCAAATTAATGCTATATTAATTACAAGTATGTTGTAATGAATAGAAAATGTTCATGTATCTAGAGCCAGCTTCATTCTCACTCATTCTGTCTCCATTACAGTTGAAATGGTAGCATTTTTCCCTGTATGAGTCTTTAAATCTATTCCCATTCTTTTACCAGTTATAATAATCAAGCACCTTCTTAAGCTAGAGCTCGAGGACCGCAGACCACGCTGTGAAAATCCTAGACTTGTGCTGGGAAGTCAAAGCACTACCCTTTTTTTCTCCAGCCTGTGTGTGTATGTGTGTTTTGTTTTTCCAGAATGTAATTGTAATCCCTATGGCTCAGTCAATGATCGCTGTAATGGCACAGGATTTTGTATATGTAAGGAGGGCACTACAGGGCCTAAGTGTCAGGAGTGTCTGCCCGGCTATTTGTGGGACAATGGCTGCAAATGTAAGTAGAACCGTAACCCTCCCCGTGCAGCTCCTGACTGTTCTCCCCCTCAGCTGTGTCTTTCTCTTCTATTCTCTCTCTGATGTCTTTTCTCTCTGCGTGATTCCTGAAGCTTTGGCTGGAAGAAAAAGAAACAAAAAAAAGCACTGCACACGTGCAAGACTGCCCAGCTGCCTTGACAAACACAGAGCTAACACATAACACCACCTAACCCGATATATACGAAGCCATTCCTTTCATAGCCTGTACCTGCATTTCACACTCGCTGTGGCTGCATTACCAGCGTCGAATCAGCAGGCGCCGTTTATGGCTCAAATAGAGAGAAAGCAGTGGAATGACGGGATGCATGCTGCTCGGTAACTCAGTTATTCAGGCGTGTCGCACACCAGCAACACAACAGCTGAGTCAATATTGACTGCTTGACAGGCTGCCTGTGATCTGTTTGAGTAGCCATCACCCCTTCACAGTCCACAACAGGACAATGTCATCCAACATCAACATTTTCTTTTAAAGGGGAATGCAGGTCGTTTTGAGTTCCAGCCCATTTATTACTGTCTACACTTTATATTTCCCCTGCTCATTTTGCAGTGCATGCCCTATGTATTTTTTTTTTTTTCAAATGTCACCAATTTTTCATAGTTTCCTTCAAGTCAAATCTCAGTGACAAACCTGCAAGAGGTAGACAAAATAGAGTAAACACTTCAGGATGATGGATTTTAACTCTCTGACAAAGAACTTTAAAGACTGAAAACATCATTGCAAACACTGTTTATGCTCCAGGCACGCATTACTAGGCCTCTTTGGATCTATCTGACTAGTCGAGCGCTGGTTTAAAAAGGCTCGCGTCAATTTTTTTTGTCAGAACAGGTGATAATTGCTTCTAATTGGCGCTCACCCACCGCGACCCATCTTTGTATCAAGTTACCTCAGATTAATAGGCCTTTTCAACACGACAGTGACATCTATTTGCCCGCCTCCTGCAGCTCAACATTAATCTCTGTCCCGACTAACAAAGGCGTCCTAAACGAGGCACTTCAATAGAGTACGAGGACGTGATTTTGAGATTAAACAGCGACTCCACACTTTTATTACATCCTACAGAAAAGCCAAAAAAAGGGAAAATTTTAATTTAAAGAATTACTTTTTGGTAGTGTAATTTATTCTAGCTTTCTTCATTAGACAAGTTTGATCACTAGATATTAATTCTGTGAATTACATTGCCACTCTTTGCTTCAGGTTTCAACATCATTCTCGTGTATCCGAAATATTTGGACTAGGATTGGCTGATGTCTGAGTTTTACTGACTGGAGAGAAAAATATCAGAAACTCTAGTTTCACTATTTTAGAAAGTTTAAGTGTCAATCTCTGAATATATATCATTCTAAAACATTAAAGTGCAGGAAAAAAAAACGTTTATGACCAGAAGCTGATTCCTGTGCTTCTTCGTGTGGATATTAAGTGATCATCGGCATAAGTAGAGTGTAATCTCGTGTTATCAATTAGTGAATTTATTGGGAAACACCCAATAAATAAACAGTGTAAACTTTGTGAAAAAACAAAAGAAGGTATATCATTGTGAACATGTTTAAAACACATGGCTTAATATTCACATCACAACAACAGTTACCTCAAGGTGCTTCATATTGTAAAGTAAAGACCCTACAATATTGTTAGAGTAACTAAAACAGCACAGAGAAAAATCGATTCCATATAAGGCAAAGTATCACTTTTTTCACAACAGCAAACTCAACATGCAAGGCAGGCAAAGTGCGCTCAGTATGTTCTGTTTTATCTGTGGTGCTGTGGATGGAGATTGGTTAAAGTAAAGGGCTTCACCGAAGGAGCCACTTACAGCACTTGTCACGACTTTCTGAGATGCACTAAGTGTCACGATTTCATTATGCGAACTGTATCAATACAACACGAGCAGATAGAAGCGTTTCCCATTGAGTATACAGCGAATTAGCGACACCCCCGCTGCTTATACTGTGTTTGTTAGCGTCCAACTTAAGAAAACGAATGCTTTAAAGTCTGCTGCATTGTGATTTAAATTCAGTGTAAAATGAGTCACTTGCTTTTTTTAGTAGTTCTCGACACAGAAAGACATTCATTAAAATTCGCTGTTTTTTGTGACTGTACTAATATATTCTGTGTGTACAGCGCAAAGACGCTGTCAGCATGGAAAAATCTGCTTCAAACAAAAGGTGAGAGAGAGGCGTCCTAGCATGACCTGCAACGTGAGGCGCACAACCCGAACCTAATGATGTACCGAGAACGCTGAGTGGTACAAAAGCAGGAAAAAGCATTTAACGTAAAAATGTTTAAAACGGCGAAAGAATGTTTTCGTAGAGAGGCGGCGCCAAGGTAAACAGATGGGAAGCCACACACAGCGGGAGTGAGCACAGAGCAGATCCGTTTGTATTTGTCAGATGAAGCAGTGATCAGAAAATCCACAAACATTACTGTTTGAAGTGTTTGTATGCTCTCAAAACTTCAAACTCTATATCCAAGAGGTCTGAGTAATACTTCACTTAAAAAGCTGCTAAAGTTAAAGATCCGCTCCAGACACGATGAAAGGTATAATACTGGGATTTGCATAGTAATGTCGGTCTGAAAAGAAGTTCAATTACATCTACACCTTCTCCCTGATTAAAATAGTAACACAAAAAAAATCCAGAATGTCTTAACATGTAAATATTTTTTGGTCTTTAAGATTTAACTACTTGGTATAAAATTTCTCCTACATCACTCAAACAACAGCTCAGAGACATTCTCATCACATGAATTTGAAGACAGTCTCCGAAAAGGTCAAATATCTCAATGTTTTCAGCACAAACATACTTTGATTGCTTTAATATCTTTTGCCTACAAATAAAAGGCAAAGAGGTTCCTTTGTATTGAGGTTGTAATTTACTGCTTGTGCACTGACTTTTCTACATTGATCAAAGTATTGGTGGCATTTCAAAGAATGCAACATCCAAAGAAGGGGGATCTTTTAGCTGTAAATGTCATAGAGGCTGTATTAGTATGCTCATATCGAGAAAAAGAATAGCATAGTATTGCTATATTCCTGACTATGGATTTTTTCCCCTAGAGATTGATTTTTCTTCTTCTTCTTTTTTGGGTTGTTTTTTTTTGTTTGTTTGTTTGTTTGTTTGTTTGGTCACTGAAAAAATTCCAGGCTCTGCTGCTCTGGCAGTAACACAAATGTGAAGTTTTTCACTGGAGTTTGATTCATCGCCCCAACAACAAATGAGCCACAAAAGCACCCATAGCAGTGCTTTCACTTCACAAAATGTCCTCTAAAGTAGGAAAGAGAACGAGAAACCCCCAGAATAATGTCAGTCCAAAACCACTGAGTGATTCTATGGCTGATGTGGGAAAACTTTTTAGTCTCGACCTTCTTCTGCATCCCCGCTGCTGCTGCAGGAGTTCTGTGCGTTGACGAGACGCCGTCTGCATGCAGAGCGGGAAAAAATGCAATTAAAACTTAAATCTCTCGTCAAACACATCACTTTCCCAGACAGGCGCACCTAGTTCATCGGCCCCTTCTCTAAATATTATCACTCATATCAAAAGCAAACACAACAAATCTTGTCTTTTACTGCCTGTGCCGGCTCTGTTTATGTGCAGTAATGCAAAATGGTTAATGTGAGAAAATGAAATCAGATAAAGGTGCGGGACAAGAAGTTCCTACTTCTGCTGTGTTTTCAATCTTACAACACTGAACGTGATTGTTCTTGTTTGTCATTATTTTTTTTATATCTTGATGATTTTATTGATCTTTTTTCCTTTTTTTGTTTTTTTTTAATCATCACTATCTATTTGTCTTTATAGTCCCTTCAGCTGATGAATCACTCTGCTTCCAGGGAATAGCCATGACCTAAAATTTCCTTTAGAATGAACTAAAATTTCCTTTGAACAGAAAGATTCTTAAAATTATTTTAATGGGAGTATTCTGAAAATAAGAAAAAAAACACTTAGCAACCACCAGTCGCTATGGAGAAATTTGTGGTTGCTGGAGGTTGGTGGTAGTTGCTGTAAAAAAAAACCATTCAGGCAGGCCTCCCCCTCAGTACCCAGCTGGTTGCTAGGCAACAATATGTATTTGTCAGCCTGTTGGTGAGGGAGGTTGCTGGCCGTCGCAAATCAGTCACAAAGAGGTATACAGTGCTGCACTAAAAACTTCTATATGATCTTTTCAGTTTTGGATTCAATTTTTCAATCACAACAACAGTCGCCTCAAAGCGCTTTATATTGTAAGGTAGAATCTACAATAATGCATACAGAGAAAAAAACAACAATCCAATCATATGACCCCCTTATGAGCAAGCACTTTGGCGACAGTGGGAAGGAAAAGCTCCCTTTTAACAGGAAGAAACCTCCGGCAGAACCAGGCTCAGGGAGGGGCGGGGCCATCTGCCGCGACCGGTTGGGGTGAGAGAAGGAAGACATGAGACAGGATAAAGACAAGCTGTGGAAGAGAGCCAGAGATTAATAACAATGCAGAGAGGTCTATTAACACATGAGTGAGAAAGGTGACTGGGAACACACACTCCGGTCTGCAAACACTTGCCAAGCTTCTTGCTAAGCAGTCTTTCTGCTGTCCTCCTTTCCATTCACCCCCAGCTGGCAGCTGCAGATGACTTCCCATCCTTGAGCCTGGGAATGTTTCCTTCCCGCTGTCACCTTGCTCATGGGAGATCATCTGATTTTGGGGGCTTTCTCTATATAGTGATAGGGTCTTTTCCTTACAATATCAAGCACCTTGAGGTAACTGCTGTTGTGATTTGAAGCTATAAAAATACAACTGAATTACACTGAATTGAAACAGTGAAATCAGAGACTATTTGTCTTAGTAAGTAAACGCTGTATGTTTTCAAACATGTTGATTGGAGCAGGGATACACATTTTTCCAATGGGGGTCATTGACTAGTCTAAAGTCCAGTGTGACTGAAGCCTAACCTATCAACAACCAATCAAATTGCTGAAAATGTAGTTTTTACCTCAAATTTAGACAAATTAATCGAATCTCACCTTTAAAATGTTCCAAGCTTTAATCAACAAGTTAGAAAGTGGTTGTCTGTAAGTATGGATTACTTTCCTGAACATAGACTAAATCCGACATTGCTTATATCAAACAGCAAGTCTGATTTGTCCTTAAAGATGTGCCTTTTTAAAGACGTGATCATATCTTATCAGACTAGGATAGTTTGAGATTTTTAGTCCAAAAAAGTGGGCATTCACAACCGTGTCCAACGTCTTTTTTCCAATTATTTTTCTAATCAATTTAGAGCACATTCTGAATAAAAGCCAGTCTGAATATTCTTAGAAATTCGCGTTATCATTCTATTGTGACAGCAAGGAAGGATAAGATAGACGAGACGAAAGGTTATTGTCTAATTAAAGGAGTCTCTCCTGTGTACTGATCATATCAAGGCCTCATGATTCTTTAATTAATACATTTGATCGCTCTTCCTTGTCATCTCGAGGAGACAATCTAATTACCAAGTTTAGCCGCTGCCTCATCACAGAGAGCAATCAAAGTGAACAAAGGCTTTCCATAGAGTCTGTTTTGCAGTCTCGTATTGACTCATTACTGTAGTTTCTCCTGAGTGGTTGAGGTGGTCATGCAATTGATATGTCAGATGAAAAAAAACAAAACAGGGGGAACAAAGATAGAGTTCAGATGTCTTATTTGGATGTAGTTGTGCATGGTAATTGGTGAGCTGTGGCCTGGAGCGAAACTTACTGAGCCAAACAGCAGCTCTCTTTTCTCCCACGAAACACAAATAGGATTCGCACAGTCAATGTTTCTTAACAAGACTCCCATCAAAGCTCTATTTGGCTATTCCTGTGAGACAGCATGCATCCAATCCTGATTATTAGGAGAGAGGTCTTATATTTGTTTGTGATATTTATGTCCCATAGAGTTCATAGATTGCTCACCGCATTGTTTTCCACTCCTATAAAGGACTGAAATGGGCAGAAGTGGCCCCTGTGTTTATCAGTGTTTATTTGTCTCTGTTGGTTTATTAGTTTGTGCAGCGCAGCTTTGTTTGCCTCCAGCTTGCTTGACAGCTTGCCTCCGCTGGGAATAGAGTGGCCTCGGTGTCCCAGCTCTAAATATACACCAATTTTCACCTGACGTTCAGTTTGTCTAAAGTCAGTGGTGTTTGGGGAAAGCCTCGCAGGCTTTGAGGAAAGTGTGGATTTCTGTGCTGTAACGTAGCTGATTTGATGGGCTTGAATAAGGTTTTGGTATTAAACAAATAGACGCGTCTTTTTAGATGCTGAAAGAATGTCCTGAAATCTTAAATTTGGTGTTGTTTAAAGATTAGAGGCTGTAAAGTTAAACTGATGGGGAATATATGAAATGTTTCAGAGTCATTTAAGTAATAATGATGAAAAAAGACTGTGAAATTAATTTCGAGTGGCATTATACTCTTTAAGAGGTGATTAAAAGATAAAACCAGTGTTCACCACCTTTTAATTACATGTGTATATATTCATTAGAGTTTATTAGCACTTGTATAGCGCCTAAGATTAATCTCAGCCTCTGTGTACAGTACATCTTTACCACAGCTCGAAGCAACAACATTACACAACATTTTCGCTGTCTTACAAACGTGTTTTGTTCAAATTTTACATCACATTTAATTATTTTCCTATATAAAATAGTCAATTTCATTTAATACTTTAATTTAATTGTATAATTTTACTAGATTTAATTATTAGATATGACATATAATCTATATTTCATACATTTTACAATCCAAAATGTGCCAAATGTTGAAGCAATACTTGAACATGTTGGAAAATATGCTTATTTGATTTCTTGAGTTTATTAAGAGATCTAAACCTCTGCACATTAAATAGATCAAAACCAGCCTGTGCCAGCTAATCTGAATGTGCTCAAAGGTTTCAAAGACAAAGAGCATTGCCCACCAGCACCCATGAAACTTACTTATTAAGGGGTGATGTGACAACTTAAAATTATTATGCATTTCAGTTGTTATAGAAGCCATTTCCCTAAAACTACACGCTTTGCCAGTGTGGGGTCATGTAGTGTCAGGATTTGGTACATGCAAATGTAGATGGAGGCCATTGTGAGAGATGTTTAGTGTCTGAGTAGCCATAGTGGAAGAAATCTGACTCTTTTGCTTGAGTCGACCCACAATTCATTAAGGGAAGTTATGTTGCCCTACTTCATTTAGTACGCAGTTAGCTTAAAAACTATTTGGTTGCACAGATTGTCAGTAGTTTCTCTTATGCAAAGACTTGAGGGGATGTTGATGAGTTAGTGATTAATTCAGCAGAGTACTGATTGTAAATTCTGTTAGGTTGCTTTTAGACTTGTTTTTGTTGTCAAGAACAGTGATGAGTTTTAGCCGTGCAGTAGCCACCAGCACAGCAGCTAGCATGGTTCTCAAAATGCTTAATATGGCAGCGTTCCCGTATAAAACAAGAACTTAAATGTGGGTTAGATATGTGAGGCTATAAAGACCAAGCCCTTGTACATCATGAGGAATGCAGTTTCATATAGGTACACCTTTGTAGATCATGCTAGCTACATGGAAGATTAATGGTTTTAGGCTACCGAATCTAACTACATTTACTTTACTGTAATTTAATGACAGCATGTGTTGGTGTATAGATTATGGGCAAATAACCACCCATGAAATTATAGACTACACAATTAGGACAGTATAACCCAATTCCCAGTCTTTGGGCTAAGCCTTGTCTCTATATTTACTGTACTGTAACTATCAAGACCATAAATAAGCATATTTTCAAATTTAAGATTTCATAGACATCAAAAATGGAATAAAATGTGGCAACGCTTTACTTGAAGAACACTTTTTGTCAGTCTTTGATTCCATAATTGGCCATCTTTAAAGCTTCTGCTGTGATGTTTGATAATGGGAGCTGATGAGAAGAGAATCTCCTTCATGCACCAGAACACACTTCAAGTAAAGTGTCACCCAAACACGTGTTTGTGTGTTAGATTATCACACGTCTTTCCTGTCTTTACATTGCTTCCACCGCAGCCCGGGTGTGTGACAACGAACTCCTGCGCTGCCAAAATGGTGGGACGTGTATCAGCAACGTCCGCTGCAGCTGTCCACCGGGCTATACGGGTTTGCTGTGTGAGAAGCGCCGCTGCGAGTCAGAGCTGGGAGGCTGTGGGGGCCCAGATTCAGGCCAGGCTCACCTGACACCTCCATCCACCTCCAGGCTGCTGCTGCTCCTGCTGCTAGGCTCGGTTCTGCTGAGAGGGGTCTCCTGCCGGCCCGCTGTGCTCTAAAGTGACCCATTACCTGGTGGGAGTCGCACACTTCCCACCTTCTCCACCTTAACCCAAGCTCATCCCCCTCCCCTTTCAGATAATCAACAACCATTTAAAAAAGAACAACCATGAGCTTTCTGGACTGTAATGTTCTGAGCTTCTCCGCCTCCAGACTCAATGGACACTCGCACTGACAATAAAGGGAATGTGCCAGTCAAATGAGTGCAGAAACTTTTCATTTAATTTCAAAGAATATATAGAAATAATTAAAAAGAAAAACTATACTTCTAAAAAAAATACAGATATTATTAGAAATATGAGTAACTGAGGGTTTGCCTAACAAAAGTAAAATGAGCAGAGAATGGTGAGTCCCACCCTGACCCCTACCCTACCTCTCTCCCTCCCCCCAAAAGCCATACCAGGTACAGTACACGAGCCCCCTTCGATTTTGAGAGGAGATAACTAAAGATGACAGACTCGTTCACTTCTTCTCATATTGCCACGGCAACAACAGCTGCGACCAATCAGCTCTCGCACAAGCCGACGGTGGCCGCCGACCCCTTTGGGATGCTTCTGTGCGTTGTTAATGTTGGCTGGACTGATGCCGAAGAAAAACAAAAAAAAAAAACAACAAAAAAAAGCAAACTTGTCCCCGCTGAATGGCAAAGACTGGCCTCAGAAACAAACCCGTTACACTTCAGCGTGATAACAAACAGAAAGAGGTGAAAAAACCCAGGACGCATTCTTTGCTGTCAGTGCATTGTGGATAGAAGGAAATCTGTCCGGACTGCCACATTGTGACACAAAACCTTGCCCACGTTGATCCCTCTCTGTCTCTATCTTTCTGTCTCTCCTTCGAGCTCGGCCTCATCCTCTCGTTCATCCCCCTCCCTTCCCTCCAATCCTAGTTCCACCCCCAGACGCCGCCACTGACCTGTGCTTTCGTGAACGTTACTCTGTAAAACCCTTGTTGGTTGAAAGATTCTTTTGTCCAATGTTAGTGATGCACATGTAAGAATCCCCCGTCCCATCCCTCGTCCCCCTTTCCTCTCTTCCGAAAAGATACTCCAGTGAAGCTGTCTGATTCTTTTTCTATCTTAGAGCCACCACTCTCCCTACTGTCATGGTCAGGGGATAGTATTCACCTGAGCAGACGAGAAGTGCATAGAAAACCATCAGTGTATTTGCAAGTTCTTTTCTCGACAGATCAAACAAAACAACAAAAAAAAAAAACAAAAAAAGAGAGTCATGTAGTCCTTTTGTATCTTTGCCGAACTGTGATTGAAAAAAAGGCAACCTGTATCTATTTAAGTCATTCAAATGCAGAAGCAGTTGGGTTGTTTTTTCTCTCTCTTTCTCTTTTATTTTCACTTCCTTTTTCACCTTTTCTGTTTATTACTTTTCGTTGTGCAGTTGATTTTCCTTTGTATTGGCAACGTGCTGGCATCAAAGAATATCAGTTTACATATACAGTATTAATAAAGTGTAATAAAATCCCACCAAAGGACATTATAAATGTTTTGTTCTTGCTTTAACACTTGAGAATTTAAATGAATAAAAGGTTAAAAAATTAAGCCCGTGTTGATCTTTTGTTCATGCTAAGAAAGAAAAGATGCGATCGCTGTTTTTTTCCACATCATAAGAGCATCGCTGCAGAAATCATCCATTCAAATTTAGTAGCTGTTTGGAAATTTAAATAATGACAATTAACCACACTGTAGAAATATCGGCAAACAAACACAACAATTTTAGCTTTAATGACTTTATCAAAGTGACAAATGGAATATTCAAGTTTTCTTATTTTTTCGCTGTAAATGATGTCTGTATATATTAAAAAGAAGGTCTTTAGAAAACACAATTTCTATTATAGCTGGAAAAATCATACTGAGACTACATTAACATTTCAATAAAATGCAGTAAAGTCATTTCAGTCCAGACTGCAAGAGAGCACAGCCTGCATAGAATAACTGTATAATAATCTGCACAGAGACATGTTTGTGTGGATGTGTACATATATCATACATAGTAATATTGTGTAGTTCTGCTTTTTCACAAAAGCAGCTGTTCGATTAGAACCTATTCATGCACAAATGCCTTATAATCCAAAAAGATATCATGACAATAGATCATGCCTTTCACTTAAAGCTTTCATGTACTTTATAATGGCTGCTTTTATAATCCATGCATTCACAGTCTCGCACTAATCTGCCTTTTTGTAATATACAAATAAAGTCAAACTTAACCACTAGAAATATGTGTTTATGATGTCCACGAATGCATTCCCATCTTAATTAGAACTGCACACGCAGTATAAAGGGGCACGCAGCTTCTGTTACTTCTTAAAATTGCTGACACTTCAAATAAATTAATATGCGATACGTGAAGCGAAAGCCCCAAAGAGGCAAACCTGACAAAATGATAGCATAAAAGTCTGTGTATCAGCTTTTGCGATATTTCCGTGCTATTTATCTTGAATTCAATCTGGTAAAGATTTGTTTCAGTGGGCATGCATTGTCGGAGGCACCAAATTAAATATTTACAACTATCGATGTGTCCCGGAGAGCCTGTGTTCAAAGTTTATATAGTGGGTCTTGTCAGACACTCGACAGTTCATCCATAACCTAAAATATTCAAGCCATTGCTCCAGCTTTTTTTTTTTTTTTTTGCTTTCCTTTTCTTTTCCAAGTTTAACTCAAAGGGAGGAAAAGAACTTAGGGCCACTGATTGTTCTGCTAATGCATCAATAACAAAAACAACAGATACTTGCTTCCTGGCAAGTTGGCTCGTATATGCCCGATTAATTGATTCCGATTTTGCTCACAGCCACCAACTCACATCCAAATCCCAAGAATAAATTCCATTCACAACCTTTTATTCTGCGAAACGTGGTTTTATCTAGTGAAATGAAAAAGTGAAGCCTTTTATGCCTTTTTTAACTTTTACGTTCGGGTGCTGGGATTTCTTTGTGAAAATATAATAAAAAAGACACTATTTAAGCTGTGATATTTTACTTTTCCAAAGCATGAATTTTTAAAAACACTGAGCTCCTTCCAGACACAGACAAATCTAGCTCAGTTTAACACATTAGAGACAATGACGCTACCATAAAATACGCTATAGATGGCACAATATGTGACAATGAGGAAGACCATTTTAGGGAAATCTGAAAAACTGAAATAAGGCCATATGGACAATTAAAACTAATACAACTTTCCTAAAACACTTTTGTGACTCCAGGGATGCCCTGATGAATTCAGTCAAAGTCACTTGTTTGTCAAGGTCTCCTACAGCGGCCCTAATTTTAACCATGTGTTCAGCCCAGGTGTCAATGCACCATGCTGCGTGGAGAATTAAAATAGAGTTGATGTCGTTTGGGGAGAGGACTTCATCCTAGATATCTCACCTCCAGCAGCTGTTGCCTGACCCAACCATGAAGCATCGCCGAAATACCTCGAAGCGAGCCATCTACCGCCACTGGATTATCTCCCCCTGTAACATGCTTTGTGGAAACGACTGGTAAAAAGTGTTTAAAGGGGCCACGGGTGTGTTATTTTTTTTATTTCTGCCCTGTAGCAAAAACAGCGTGGAATTTATCTATGGGGAATCTGTGACTCAGCAAAGGCATTTCAGCTGCAACGGCAATAGATGTCTTTGAAAGTGCTGTAATTAGGTAGAATTCTCCTGTCATATAACATCCACTGGTGTCACTCACAGGCCACCGACGCTCAGAGGGGACGAGCCTTTTTGTCACATTTTCGAAGATAAAAAGGTGAGTGTCAAATCAAAACTTCAAGGACTTTGCAAGGTGTCTCGGTGCAACAAGGCAGACTCAAAGAAATCAGGAAGCTGGCGGCATCACTCTTTGAGATGGACTGTATTTGGTGATGTCATGTACCTACAGACAATTAAGACTTTACGTTTCTCAAGGCAAAGAAATCAGATATTCTTCAGTGCCTTAGTCTCTGATCTCAACCCAGTAAAGTAAAACCAAATGCAGAGAGAGCCCCACACAAGCAGCACCTGAAGGTAGAAGTAAAGCCCAGGCCGAGCATCTCAATAGCTAACTAACAAAATATTTTAATGTATTAAAAACGATTTGTATATATATTTGAAATTACAGAGAGTATGTCCAAGTACCTTTGAACCTCTGAAAAAATTGTATTTTCAGAAAACTTGAACTCTGACTTCTGGCCTTGCAGTCAATGTCACAGACTTTTAAACTAATCTGAGATTTTTAGTAAGTTGATACCTATGGTATCAACTTGAAAATCCTAGGTGACTTTGTCCTCAAGTTATTGCATTCACAAGATTTTCAGAAAACTTGACTTCTGACCTCTGACCTTGATCTTGAGGTGTAAATCACAAAGCTTCAAACTCATCCGAGAGTTTTAGTAAACACCACACCGTTGCATTAATTACATCATAATATATATCAGTTTGAAAATCAAATCCTATGTTGTCTTTTCTTTAAAACCTCTGAAAATTGTCCAGATAATTATGCATTTAACTGTATTTCCTGTACAACCATACTACTCATTTTAAAACAATACAGCAAACATTATAAATTTACTGGTTCTTATACAGCACTTTTCTACACTACTGGAGCACTCAATGCACTTTATACAACATGTCTGATTCACCCATGCACTTTTCTATCTAACATTTGCACATATTCACCCTCCATTGGATGCATCGGAGAGCAACTTGGGGGTTCCTTTGGCATGCAACTGGAGTAACGAAGAATCAAACTGCCAGCCTCCAAATTAGCAGATAACCCGCTCGTCCTCCTGAGCTGCAGCAAGCCATAGCTTGTAGCTTTGAACCTCCATTCATAAAGTAGCATGTGGCCAGAAAAAAATGCTGTTTTCCTTTGGATTTTGGCCCAATTCTTCAGGAAAATGCATTAAATCCTAAAAGCTTTGCAATGTTTTAAAGCTAGTTGTTAACTTCTCTGCTGTTTGGAGTTGGATAAGCAGTACAGCCTACAGTCAGTTTTTAGAAATGCAAAGCTGCAAACTGCAGAGCAGTAAGACTGAACAAAACCAAAGCTGAAGGCCGAGCCAAGATAATGAGCAAAAAGTGTTGCTCAGGTCTGAGAGAAACATTTGGGTGGGGCAATAAACCTTGTATTCATTCATATTTAGACAATAATCATAGAGACTACTGCACTGTGCATGTTTCTCTAGCTAGCAGACTTCTAACAGTAAAAGAAAAAACACTGCATCGTGACATTGTTTAAGATAAAAGAATAGTACCTGCAGGCATCAACAGAAACATCACACATGTCAAACTGGTTTCTTTTCAGTGTATTTTAGCATCAGTGTCTGTACTTCAAATGTTCATTGACTGATGCTTGGAGGGCGGGTGAACACAAGCCTAAGTACACTCACATTAGGTCGGGCTGAAAAGAATTTACTTTGCCCCAGCACTATTATTCCCGCTATAGTTGTGATGTGTTTGTTTGCGCGATGATCAATGCACTTATCGAACCGCACACAGCACTTATTGATCAGTGTTTCTTTTTTCTACAGTGTGGGTGCTGAGTGGCCGCTGCTTTTTTTCCATTGCCCGGTTTTCTCCACAGTGAGACCATTAATGGATACTAAGCTGCTACTCAGCTGGAGGCCTTTGCAGAACGGGACTGAAAGTCTTCCATACCCATATTTTCCTTTAGAAATAATTCTTTTGAACAGCTGAAAACTTTTTTTTTCTTTGTCCCACATCTTTTTTTTTATTTATTTCTGAATCACACTGGCATTAGCAGGGTAATCTCACTGCTTGGCTGACTAATGAATACTTTCAAGGCTCCATTTTTCAAAGCTACAGATGCCTTTGGAGGCCAGGGCACCTGAGAGTTTCCACGGTGATGTTACCACAGCAATATGTCTCCCTTCTGGTGATTAAGTGTTACACATCTAGGATTTTTAATAGCTGCAGTGTATTAGTGTTGTGTCCATTTTTTTCTTCGGGGAAATGTTTTACTGTCATAATTCCATTCAATTCAATTTTATTGATATATCACCAAATCATAACGAGAGTTGTCTCGACGTGCTTTATATTGCAAGCTGAAGACCCAGATACAAACAGGCAAAACCCCAACAGTCAACTTACCCCTTTAAGCAAGCGCCTTGGTGACAGTGAAGGAAAAACTCCCTTTTAACAGGAAAAACCTCTGACCAAACCAAGCTTCAGAAGTGGAAGCCATCTGCCACAACCAGTTGGGGGAAGACAGGTCAAAGACACACTGTGGAAGAGTGCCAGAGATTGAGGAACGACACATTCAGTGATATTTTTGAACCAGTGCAACCAGCAGTACCAAAAGCCTGGTTTTGAATTAGTATAGTCTTAGTATCTGTGGTATTGTGCTTTACTGATTTTTATCCCTTGCTACAATAGGAACACAACTAAGTCACTTTGCACTTCTAAAAAAGAAAGTTATTCACTTCATTGTCTTGTGAATTATATGCAGTCAGTCCACTCAGTTAATTTAGTTTGGGCCCCTCATTGTGAAAGGGACACAGCACATGTTACACAAAGTCACTGAGAAGTGAGATTGCGACTTGCAGTGAGAATTTTGCATGGAGAAAAGCCATCGGGGTTGGAACTTTTTATTTTTTCATACTTTTTCCCACAACTTTAAAATTCTTGACACCCCTGATGTGTTTTCGCGGGGAAGTGTTTGAAATGTAAAGAGTGAATTCCCATTGTGGCTCAACACAGTTGATGGATGTCAAATACGGCTCTAATGGCAGGGAGAGTCTGGAGTGAAGGGGAAGTGACACAAGCCACCATCACATGGTTAGAGCAGGTTTGATGTTGCAGTGACAGGCTTCTTCTGCACTGTGAATGGTTGCACCTGGAAATGGAAACCACAGCCAGATATAGCTTGGGATTCCATGAATGGAATTCCAATACACCTAAGGAATAATCGTCTGTATGTACCCGGATCTGCCGGAAATGCCTCGCTAATGTTATGGGTGCATATACAAATATCAGAGGGCAACACAGAATGCCTGGGGCTCATTTTAAATGAATATTAATGAAGACTGGAGTATTATGGTAAATGCGGTTCAATTTCTAGAAACCAATAATTCTAAAGTACACATACACATTATGATGAGAGGAGACACAAAAATCCAAATCACAGTAATGTGTAATTTTTTCTGCATATTAGTTGTACATTAAAAAAGACACAAGAAGGACTTTATTTTACGCACACTGAGGCTGTTTATGTCATTTCGGCACCTTGGGCATGAATGGAAATAAAGGTAGAGTAGGCAGTGCTGCAGACACCTATACATTGTCTGTGCTTGTTATCTCTTAGTAGAGATGTAGTGACTGCTCTTAGGGTGCGGTCGAACAGTCACACTTGTTTAGGATGGTTCACAACTAAGTGAAGTGACTCAGAAGTACGTGGATACAGACAAAAGTACTGGGCCAACTTTAAATGATCACTTCCACTTTTCAGTAAAATGACTTGAAGCAGCAATTACAGTCAGTTACAGCCTCGTGCTGGAACTCGTGGAACTCTTCAGAGCGACCCATTCTGTCACGAATATTTGCATCTTTCTTCATATAGTGTATCAGTGAGACAGCTGTAATAAGACCATCCTTTATCAAAGGAGAAGAGACGAGGAAAGAACTATGATATCCAGGCGTCATTGAAAACAATCAACAAAGCGCATGTGAATATTCATTAATGAGTGTCTCATTTGATGACACAACCTGCTGATATGCTTTGAATCTTCAACAACAGGCTTTGTTAGAGTAAATCCTCAGCTGAGCAGTGAAGGTTAGGCTGCTGTGATAAAAATCTGCTTCTTGTTAAGGTGTTGGGTTTTGTAAAAACTTAAAAAAAGATTTAACGATCAAAGTTGACCATGATTCAGCTTGCAATCATTATGTCTGTCATGGTAGTTTTAGTATTTATTGGTATCGTTTCTGCATCCAGGGGTATGGAGTTTTCGATACAGCAAAAATCCACAGTCACAATTCACCTTATAAAAATCTCTTTCACAAATTTCTTTAAATTAAATACATTTTCCATTCATGTCAAGTTAAAGGAAGCTTGGGAAACAGCGGCTTTTCAGTTGGACCCACAGCCTTTTTTTGGTTTCGACACAGGAAGTGCCAGACCAGTCCAGGCCATTTTGGACTCCTTTTATAGCTCAGTTCCTGGGGGGATGTACCAAGTGTGGTATGAAGGATGGGGACTTTTTTCTGATGTTTGGAGAGTGTGCTGATTGTAAACTGTTTGAGATCAAGTTCACTGTCTTTTCTGTCGTTATCGTTGTCTTTGGAGTAAAATACTATGGATTGCTGTAAATCACTTTAGTGCTTAATTGTTGTTTCCTGTAGTGTAAGGAGCAACTGACTCTGGGCAGCAGCTGCAGCTCTTTTGAAGTTTCACTGTGTTTTGGGCAACACAATGAAACGCAGGCTAAGCTAGCTGTATTGCCAGGGGCCAAACTAAAATAGGGTATAGCCCAGTGCAGCGATGTTTCCGCAAATATGAAGGTTAGTTTGATATTCCCAGTTATTTTTCTTATTTTTCACTTTTACCTAGATTCTTAGCTTGACTCTTTCTTCAGTTGTGACCACTGTGAATACTGTCCCAACCCACTGCAATAAAAGAAAAAAATAAAATAAAACAGACGCTTGTCCTGTGAATGTTTTTTGAAAAACATTACATTTCTTCAGCCATACTGAGAGAAGCACGCGTCATTATCACTGTATGTTTTTAGGAGTCGTACAACTCCCCTACAAATACTTACATAAGGTCTTTTGAGCGCAAAGTCTCACATCCCACTTCACTAAGCTGTATCCTCGTGTCAAAGTCAAAAATAAAGCACATGGCTGAATACAGAAGTGCGGAGATTTGACGTAACAGATTGTGTTTGTTTTCTGTGTCATGCTCTTCCCTGCAGTGTGTATAGTATCAACCTGAGTACACACTGGCTGTTTTCCACAGATGTAGTGTGTGCCGTGGATAAACAAGTGGTCGCAAGTGCGACCACTGCATCAACACTATATACGTATACTGATAGACTGAACAAATGCGGGGTCAAACAGAAAGTCACAAAGCCCACATGCCTGTTTGTATTTTTTTTATCTTTGTCTCGATACGTATGAAGAAGAATCGTTGGGTGTATATAGCTAACTAAGTAAATGAATCAGAGATGTAAGTGAAAAGCCATTTGTCATATTACTGTCACTCAGTGTGGGTTTGTTTTGACAGTAATTTGTCAGTGCAACCGGCATTATTCACATGTCTTCTCTTAAAGCCAGTTATGTCAGAGTTCTGTGTTGTCTATGTCACACTAATAAGATCAGAGACATCTGTCTCATCAGAAATAGAACTGATTCGGCGCCATGCTCATGGCAAGACACCTGATGTGCAAACACTTTGAGACATGTGAGACTCACAGCTTTGGCTTTAACATCCCACCGTGGGAAAGAGAAAACTGGCTGGGAAAAAGAAAGAAGTGTCGGAACCGGCTATTTGTTTTTGTGGGGGGGTTTGTTTGTTTGCTTCTTAGTTTGTTTCAATTTGTGAATGAAATTGTCAGCCATGGCTTGATGTTTTCATGCCTTATGTAAGTTCATGCTTGCTCAGTTATCTCCTCTCTGGCACCTGAGAAAAATGAGGCCATGCTTGACAGATCCTGATATTTCTATCTGAAGTTTCTTTCACTTTAAAGAGAAGAGACAGGGGTAGGAGAATTAACATGACTGTAGCATTGTTCGCCTTCAAAGAGGCGGGCTAATTCCAGATATCTTTGATGTTCCTGCAGGTACACCATGTAGTGGAAGATGGGAGTAAAAAGGTAACGATCTGAGGGAGAGATTGTTGCCTCATGGAGCTTGATAACCATAAATAAGGGCCAAGATGGTCATCTGTGCCATCATTAGGCAACATTTCTGTATCCTCTTTTTACTGGGAGAGCAAAATAGCATCTCTGAGGCTGTAAATACAGTTTGCTCCACCATCGGCATCCCTGCAGCTTTAATAAGGATGGCATAATCATCTGTATTGTGGTCCAGCATTACAGATGGGAGTATCCGTGCAAAGGTTCTGGCAATGAAACAAACAAAATCAGGTTATTGGATGGTAAAGACACAAACATAGCTAAAGGTCCCTTGGCCTGGCAACTGGACTGCTGGGCAACCTCCAGGGTTTGGATAGCACAGTGTGTTATTTGGCAGCTCAGCTGCTACAACCAGGGAAAGTAAATGAAAACATCCCTCTCTGCTTCACATCCACTGGAATTAAAGTGCCCTTGAGCAACCCACTAACCTTAGTGGATCTGCTCTGTGTTCACATGACGGACTAGGCTGTGCAGCTCAAAATAAAGTCAGGACACTTCTGCAAAAATATGAGATAAATGTTTCCATGAATGCAGGTTGTAGGTGGTGAAAACTGAAAGGTTTATGCGGGTGACAGAGAAGCATGAATAAGAGGGACACTGTGATCTTTAAAATTCATTTAAAGTTCATGGAAAATATCTTACTTGCTTCCTTTTCTTGCAGTTACCTAAAAGTTGTGTCCAGCCAGCTGAGAATCTTTCCTTTGTCAAGTTTCACTGATGAGCAAATGCACTCAGTAACTGAGATTGTTGCCTAGGAAGAGCTTCATTAGCAAGCAATAGAACATACCTTTTTCCTGTTTTTTATCCCCAAGGACACAAACATATGAGTGAAATAATGGCACACATGGCAAGTTTGCACTGAAGTCTTCCCTGTTTGGTATGACATTAGTGCCCTGCTGAAAAACAAAACAAAATATGCCCAAAAGCTGCCCCCAAGGGTGGTGGTGCTAAGATCCTGTGGGACTTCCAGATACAGACAAAATGGTGGTGGCTAACCAACCGGACATACTGGTGGTAGACAAACAAAGGAAGACGGCCGTAGTGATCGATGTAGCGGTTCGGAATGACAGCAACATCAGGAACACAAGAAGCTCGAGAAATACCGAGGGCTCAGAGAAGAGCTCGAGAAGATGTGGAGGGTGAAGGTGACGGTGGTCCCAGTGGTAATCGGAGCACTAGGTGCGGTGACTCCCAAGCTAGGCGAGTGGCTCCAGCAGATCCCGGGAACAACATCGGAGATCTCTGACCAGAAGAGCGCAGTCCTGGGAACAGCTAAGATACTGCGCAGGACCCTCAAGCTCCCAGGCCTCTGGTAGAGGACCCGAGCTTGAAGGATAGAACCGCCCGCAGGGGCGTGCTGGGATGTTTATATATATATATATATATATATATACACAGTGTTGGTCAAGTTACTTGAAAAAAGTAATCAGTAACTAATTACTGATTACTTCCCCAAAAAAGTAATCCCGTTACTTTACTGATTACTTATTTTCAAAAGTAATTAATTACTTAGTTACTTAGTTTACTTTTTAAAAACACGATTTACAACTGAATAGGTGATAAATAGATCTTTCAGCCCAATTCTACTTTTTCTACATACTCCATCATACAAAATGTAATCAAATGGAAAAGTCTCTTTTTAAAACTTGTTTTATCAGTTTTAATCTTTTAACTTTATGCATCAAGCAAAAATTTAATTATATGCAACATTCTCTGACTTGAAGAAATTAGTTTAACATTTAAAGCTATTTTCTGCACATTCCAGCACATAAAATAAAATATTTTTTGTGTTTACACTCACTCTTTCAAATAGATGCAAGTAAAACACAGCAGAAAATAAATAAAGTCAAAGACTCAGCGGTCCTGTTGCTCTATTTTCACCTGTAAAGCAGGACTCGGTAGGCGGAGGTTTACCCTGGTGCAGGTGTGCCGCGGTCAGTTGAAGAATCCGCGAGTTTCTCTGTGAGTTTCCCATTACGTCGTTGCAGCACTCGGTGCTTGCTTGGAAGTTTAGGGGTTTTTTCGCTGTAAAAAGAAGTTTTCTTCCCACGCACAATGGACGCTAATGTTTTTGTCACTTTTTATGGAATCAAACTCAAAGTAAGGTCAGTACTTCCACGCTTTAAACGCTGCACGCTCATACTCTCTCCCACAATCGATATGTGATCCATTGTTGATCTGCACACAGCTGTTGTCACTAACGGCGCACTCGCTTACGTCACTGTCGTGAGACATTCTCGCAAAAAATCACGGTTTTAGTAACGCAGTAACGCAGCGTTCCTACGGGAAAGTAACGGTAATCTAATTACCGTTTTTGCAATAGTAATCCCTTACTTTACTCGTTACTTGAAAAAAGTAATCAGATTACAGTAACGCGTTACTGCCCATCTCTGTATATATATATGGGTATAGTTTGACTAGTCAAACTATACCTTATTACTAGGGGTGCAACGATACTCGTATCGATATTGAACCGTTCGATGCAGTGCTTTCTGGTTCGGTACGCATATGTATCGAACAATACAAAATTTTTAATTTCATTTTATCAACTTTCCTTCTGACGATGCTGTCTGTGTTGAGCGCTCAGTGGATCTGCGCTCGACAGTGCAGCCTAGGCGGAGTAGTCGAACGCAGATTCACTGAGCGCAGGGCAAGCTAGCGAGACAGAAGTTAAGCTCTCCTTGCAACATGGCAAATTGAACCTCCCCCACCCTCATTCAGATCTGGCGTTTGGAACTATTTTGGTTTTCATGTGACGTATGACCCTGAAGGTAAGCGCGTCATGGACTAAAGTAAAACAGTATGTTGGATGTGCCACGCAATGCTCAATTACATGGGTGGGAGCTAGTGTGTTAGCGCAGTTAGCTCGTTAACGTGTTGGCCGTCCAGCCCCACGCACGGGGCGATCCGCGGTAGCTCATTAACGGAGATTTGCCGTGTTGTGGCGTTAACGTCATTTCAACGAGATTAACGCTGACAGCACTAGTGGGAACACAACGAATATGACTGCACATTTACTCCGACATCATCCTAGTGCAAAGACAAGTGGAAGCAGACAAAAACAACAAGCATGCATGCTACAAACTTTACCCGAGTCATTTAGACAGCCGTTAGCACATGATTCTCCTTATGGGGACCTGATATGTTTAATATGCTGCTGAGAATATAGCCCAGAAGAAGCGTATAGTATAGCTTTTATTTTGGAAAGAGCCATTTCTCTGTAATAAACTCTCTTTTCCAAAGATGAGTGATTTCTCGATCAGATAGATTTATTTTTTTATTACTTTGTTGTTTCAGCAACATTAAATTTAAAAACTGTACTTTTGAGTTAAAATATATATTTATAATTTTAATAAATGACAAATTAAAAAGGCATGAACATTTTTTTGTATCGAAAAAATATCGAACCGTGACACCAAAGTATCGAACCGAACCGAACCGTGAATTTTGTGTATCATTGCACCCCTACTTATTACTATATAATCAACTAACCCCGACTATTCACCAATCAGGTACCAATGTCATGTCGTCATATGGCACAAGACGGGCTGCACCCTGGATGGGTTGCTAGACCTTTAAACTGCTAACATACTAGCTGTGTTTATCATATTTAGTGCTGGGGACATTAACAGAGATGGGCAGTATCACGTTACAAGTCACGTGTTACTGCCCATCTCTGGTAACAAGTAAAGTAAGGGATTACTGTTGCAAAAAATGTAATTAGATTACTGTTCCTTTCCTGTTAGTACGCTATCTTGCTACATTACTAAATGCGATTTTGGTTGTGAGAGTGTCTCATGACAATGACGTACAAGCAAGCGATGTCCGTGGTAGCAACAGACGTGTGTTGATCAACAATGGATAATATGGAGTGAGGGAGAGAGTGCGACCGTGCAGCGTTTAAAGCTTGGAAGTACTGACATTACTTTGAGTTTGAGTCCCTAAAAAGTGACAAAAACATTAGCATCCGCTGAACACTCTGTGTGGGACGAAAACTTGTTTCTATAGTCAAAAATTAAACTTCAAATCTGAGCAAGCACCTAGCATGCTGCCACGGGAATATGAAATTCACAGAGAAATTACTTTTCCTAAAAGTAATTCACTATGTTAGCATGCTGTCTGTGCAGATGCTTTCAAAGACCTGAAGTTGTGTTAGCAGAGAAATGCAACTGTTTCTGTCCTGATTGTGCTCTTGTCCTTTTGTGTAGTAAAAATAAAAAAATAAATAAAATAAAAGTAACGTCCATATGTCCCTCCTCTAAATCTGTATCGCTCCACCATTTTCCTCCTCCCAAACTGGAACTGAAATCAGCTGATTATCAGTGTGTGACGTGTGGGGAAAAACATGTTTGTTGGACACTGTTACTGAATTCAGTACAGTAATGTGTTACATTACCACATCACTGGAAAATGTAATGTGATTACAGTAATGTGTTACATTACCACATCACTGGAAAATGTAATGTGATTACAGTAATGTGTTACTTTGTTTCTGACAACGCACTGTCCTGGAGTTTCCAAAACTTTAAACTATGCATTCATTTTATTCTGTTTATCCAGTGCAGAGGGCTGCAGCGTATCCCAGCTGTCACAGGGCGAGAGGCGGGCTGGATGGGCTGCCAGGCTGTCGCAGACCTTTAAATTAATTTTACATACTTTCCCACTGTCTTTGTATTTGGCAATACCACACATTGATGCCTCCTTACTGACACATTGTGATAACTTTCTTGATTTGCTTTTATATTGTCAAGAAAGTTGTGGTTCTGATCTTGTTAACAAGCTAATTGATGCCCGTAGCAACTCTAGTCCATACAGACCTCAGCAAAACTCATACAGAAACTGTGGAGGATTTCAAGCAGCCAGGAGGAGCCACAAGTGCACTACACATGCACAGAGGAAAAGGGCGAAGGCTCGACTGTTACTGAGAACATGAACTAAAGAAATGTTAGATAATGATCGCCAAGAGAAAGAGCTGACTCTCAAGCAACCATTCAAGTACACAACAATGTAATAATAGAGTATTGACAGCAGCGCTGAGCGGGGATGGGTAATGTTATCCTCCCCACCATTTGTTACTGTAAACATCAGTTGTGTTGAGATTATGATTCAGTAAGGACATTTTGAACAGACAGATTGTGTGTCCTTGCATGCTGGGAAGGTCTCAGAGAAGAGATGTGTAACACTTTACTCCAATAAGGCTCTCGGTGTGCTCTAATGAAACTGTCCCACTACAAACATAATATTACCTGCAGGACCAACAACAACCTTGAACATAAATACACGCATCTGCTCTGGGAAATGCAGAGAAAAGAAATGACCGCCTAACGCCGTGGATTAAAAAGGAAAGAAAAAAAAGATACAGATGACTCACGTTACCACTTGAAAACATTTTAAGACGTGAGAAATAATAAGAGCATTTGCATATGACCTTGCAGAATGTTTTGCTTTGAGAATGAATGGCGCTTCTCCGCGCAGGCATCGACTCAGACAGCTTGATTAAACCCGCGCAGACCCCCCGTTGCACGAGGGCGTTGCGTCTCGCGAGTGCGAGCGTACACTCATTTAAAAATCACTTATCATAGCAAATGAGTGTCAGTCAAGGTCTGAGATACACTACAAAGTCATCTGTCACAGTGTCTTTACATTAATCCTTCCACAAAAAGACACATTTCCACCAGAAGCTGTTTTTCACAGGATCTCACATGGTGTTATTTTCACTGGTACATTTCGCTGTGTTTTTGTATAGAAAAAAGTCGACCGCTCAGACCCGCACGGTTGAATGGATGTATAAAAATAAAGAGTCGGCTAATGGTGTGAAAGTGTTTCACTGTGCCACTAATGCTATGCTTTGGATGAGTCCACAGTGTACACAGTATCTGCTAATTAACCTCCCTTTCTGGCCTCACTTGAGCTCCCACTCCCCGTCACTCTCTTTTTACCCACAAACTCTGGCTGGCTCCGCCGCTCTTCCTCAGTCCCACCTCTTTTTCTGCTCTCTGTCTTACCGTTTTCCATCTCCGGTAATTTGGCCCAAGTTCTTTCTTGTCACCTAACGGATTTCTCTGCAAAGTGAAAAATGACATTTTGGGTCGGGGACTTCAAGGATGGTCAAGTTAATGAATGGCCACCAGATGGCCCTTATTAGGCTAATGTGTTCCCCCTCTCTGCAGCCCCAGTTCTCGCCTGGGGACCTAACTCGCTGGCAGCCTGCATGCGCGCGCGCGTGTGTGTGTGCGAGTGTGTGCGCGTCGTTCAGTTAAATCAGGTTAACATGAGAAGATGGAAGGACGAAGCATCTCAGCTGATGGGGTCAACTGTCCACTGCTGTCCCGGTCACTCGAGCGCCCGGCTGACCCCTCGCCCCACCTTGCCCCCCCATCTGACAGCCTGGCGCCGCTGCACTCTAGGCTGAAGTTTACATGCAAAAAAAATGAAGGATTCAGAGAATGAGCAGCGAGGCCCTTTCCCCTCCGATCTGACAGCACGTTAATTGCCTCATTTATAATCCCTGCTCATCAAAATGAACAATTGTTATAATGTATACATCTACCACAAAGACCTTTGTTAAACTCCAGAGTTATGCTAAATACGGTAATTAATTGAGTTTAATTTATTAGATTGTCGACAGTGTGTGCTGCTGCTGCTGGGCCTTTGTGTTTCTGTAGGTGAACGCTGTAGCTGCGAGAGATGAGAGCAGAGCTGTCAACCTTTTAAATGAGGGCCGCCGTTAGCTGCTCAACAAGTTACTGGAGGCCTCAACATCTTGTCTCTGTAGCCACCGTGATCCATTATTCAGAGATCCTCACGTCTAGCTGTTTGTGTGCAGAATCTAATCAGTTAAGGAAAACGTCTTCTCGTGTGTGAATTTTTAACATATCTGGTTGTTGCTTAGGGTGGTGAGCCGATTAGTGCCGCTGCCTCACAGCAAGAAGTACCTGGGTTTAAATAGCCTGTGCAGATCTTGTGTGCATTTTAATTATTTGTTATTATTAACCTCTCGCTCTTCCCCACATCGTGTCTTTGGTCTTACTTCCCTCCCCTCACCCCCAACCCATCACAGAAGATGGGTTGATGCTGTGATGCTGGAGGGTTCTTCCTGTTAAAAGGGAGTTTTTCCTCCTCCATGTCGCCAAGTGCTTGCTCATAGGGTGCTGTCTGATTGCTGGTGTTTTCTCTGTATTGCTGTAGAGTCTTTACCTTACCATATTTAAAGTATTGAGGCAACTGTTGCTGTGATCTAGCACAATATAGAGACAATAAAATGTAACTGAATTCTCTCCAGGAACTCTGGGTTCCTCCTTTAATCATAATGCATAAGGCATGATTGTCTGCATTTCCATCTTAGCCTGCAACAGACTGGTGACCTGTCCAGGTTATACCACCATATGACAGCCTCCAGCCCGCCTGTGACCCTGACTTGGATAAATAGAAAAGATGGATGGAGGATTGTTGTTTATTAGATGCTAATTTGGGCCCCTCATTGTGATGGACCAAGAGAATTATCATCCAAATCTGCAGCCAAACTTGTGAGCTTCAGCTCTTTAATAGGCTGTTTTCGTACAGTTCAACTAAATGTGGCAGCTTGGGCTCGAAACGCTCTGAATCAGGGTTGGGCGTTATGAATGATGGCACGCTCGCCCACTGTTGTGCTTAAGAGGATTTAGTGTAGTGAGGCAAATGCTTGGCAAAAAATAGGGGGTGAAAAAAAAGAAAGAAAATGGTGAGCAAACCATACCATGTGTGGCTACAACAGGCCAAAATGACTTCATCGCCCTGCTCTGTTCCTCTGTGCTTGCTCAGGCTCTGTGGGCACTAGTTATAGGTCATCCTCCTACCTCATGCAGTTGGCAGGTGAATCTGGGATCGCGCAGCCTATCACAGACCATCTGAGCCGCTTTTCCATTTTCTGCTCCCTGCTTACAACAACAATATCTAAATGTTGAGATATTAAGCTTTTTTTTTTCCACAGCTCTTTAGTTTGCCGCATGAGGCTCCGTGTTGGTACACAAAGCAGTGCCTGCTGTCAGATCTTTTAAACTGTGTTTTCTTTAAGTGCTTTGCTTATTATATATTTGTAATTAGGAAGATAGTTTTTCTAATTTAAACTAGAGCCACTTTGTTTTCTTTGTTCTAGTCTGGACTCATTTTTTGCTGAAGTTGTTGTTTTTATTTTTTCTTAACTGGCTTTTCCTCCTGTTCTTGCACCCCTGTTACAATCAGAGCTTGTACAATAAACACATACAATATCAAAGCACATTATATACTACAATGTTTCTACCCCTAATCTAATCAACATTTTTATTTTTATAGTAACAAATGAATGCATGTCTCAGTTCAAGAAGAAAGAAACTGAATGAGTAGGGTGTCCATTTAGCTGCCTCACTAAAACAGCTTGTTATTAATTACACCTGTACTATTTTTAACTCAGAAGTCTTCTGCTAAAAACTCTGTAGTGCACAAAACGTCTTAAATTATGCACGGACGGTAGCCCTGACATTTGCATACAATTAGCAGAACCACATTGGTATGAAGCAGAGTTTGGGTCTGCTTTTAAATGCACCGCTGGAGCTAACACATCTGTGAGCAGTGAGCCAGCGCATAAATGAAATGCAACTGAATGAGCAATTCACGCGTAAGCTTGGTTACCACAGCAGACGAAATAGGGCAACAACATCATCATTATCCATCACTCTGAAGATATAAAACTGTAATAAGGGAGTAGGGTGACCTTAGGCGGGGGCTGAAATTTTCCCGTTCTGTTGGTGTGGTACCGTCAGTTGAGGTTGGGGCATAACTGCTGACGACACCACATTCCCAGGAATGACAAATGGGAGCTGAATACAACTGGAGGTGCTTCAGGGGACACTGGGGAATGGGTGCGCTGTGAATGGCACAATTGCCAGTTGAGGTTTGGGGGGAAGGAGAGAGGCAGAGCGAAGCGTGAGCTAGACTCAAAGACCCCAAAATAGAAGCGCTGCCTCTCACATCTCCATCATCCCTCTGCCACACGGGCATGGGGGTGGGGGAGGTGGGGGTAGGGGTCTGCATACATATATACTTACCAAGTGTAAGTGCATCATATCAACAACCCTGAACCACAGTCGCGTGTCAGACAAGACGCATCCTCACTGATTCTCAAAGAGCATTTAAAAGTTACATCTAACATCAAGGATCCTCAGACTTTCATGTTTCTTTATGCTATAGTTCAATTCAACATTCCTTCTGAGCAAGCCCTTGGCGACAATGTGAAGGAAAAACTCCCTTTTGACAGGAAGAGGGAGTTTTTCTTTTTCCTGTTCCAGGCCGGCCATCTGTCACAACCAGCAGGGGGTGAAGGGAGGGAGACAAGACAAAATACACTGTGGGAGAGAGAGCCAGAGATTAATAATAACTAATGATGAAATGCAGAGTGGTGTATAAACACCATACATCCATCTTCTTCCGCTTATCCAGGGCCGGGTAGCGGGGGCGCAGCACCTCCCAGAAAGCTATTGCAGCATAACTGAGGGAGGATTCAGAGTCACCTGATCCAGCCCCAGCGACAGACTTTATCAAAAAGGAAAGTTTTAGAGCTAATCTTATGAGTAGAAAAGTAGTCTGTCTCCTAAATCTAAACTGGGAGCTTGTTTCTCAGAAAAGGGGCCTAAAAGCTGAAGACTTGGCCTCTAATTCTACTTTTAAACCATAGGAACTGTGACTATGAGGTGTTTAAGAAGAAATGTGGTCTGATTACTCAAGCCCTGGTATGTGAGAAGAAGAATTTTAAATTCAATTCTGGATATAACAGTGAGCCAATAAAAAGAGAAGTCAATCTGAGAGAGATATGCTATAATATATTCACTATCTGCTGTGTCATATAAGCCAAAATACACGTAAACAAAACTAAGATGCATATTTAAAGGGTTTTTTTTCTGTTTTACCAAATTAAAAACTTTAATAAGGGCTTATATGTCTTTTTAATATTTTATTAGCAGTATTGACGCTGCATTCATGAACGTCTAGCAAAGCAAAGAGCTGCATGTGCAAGCCCAGCAGCCAATCCCTTCTTCTCAACAGCGACTCCTGTTTAAACTGACACTAGAAGTAGGCTTTGATTGGTATGATGTTATAAGATGATCTGATGGATTGATGTAAAGCGGCTCTCTAATGTTAGCTGATTAGCCACATTTGTTTTCAATAAACGATTTTTCTCCTTCTTCCCTGGCTTTTGAGTCCTTTCATTATTTGCAGCAGCACAGATGTGAAACGTTGCTACAGTAAAGCCCTAACAGGGACTTCTTGTTATCAGAGATCGAACTGGGTGCACCGGCTGCAGTATGAGGATCTCAAGTACAGAAAACTTCTTTTTTGCTCCCATATCACTTTTTTTCCCCATCATCTTATTCTTAAGCGTTGATTGAAATATCTGTGACTTGAAACAGATGGCTTTGTGCTGCGTTTGTGTGTCAAGTGTTAACCAGCATGTTTTTAACAGTGTTTTGGCCTCCAGGGCTCTGTGCTTTTCATATTAAAAAAAAACAACAACTATAAATAGCTGAATTCATCCTCTTTCTTCTTCCCTGTAATTGAAGAAGTACATTACAGAATTAAGGTATTAGCTAAGTGTAGCAGTAAATTGTGTCTCTGCAGCATCTAAATCATAGGGAGGGGAAAAAAACTGAACATTTATTCATGATACTGCCATAATGTCCCCACATTAAAACAGCACACTTGCTCAGAACCAAACATCTCGGTGGAGTAAATGCAATCAAGTGGTTAACATGTCAAATTAGAAATGTGATAGTCATGTAGATAATTGATGTCAGGCAAATGGCATGTCATACTGCCCGTCTGCAGCGTTCATTACAGCGGTGAGGATCCTGTAACTCAAGTTATACGCTGCCGGAAAATCCTTCCAGTCCCACTTCAATATTACAAGGCGTGATGGGCTAATGCAGTTGGAAGACAGGGGCAAATGAAATGTAACCGAGACAGTAGCTTACCACGCAGAGTGAGACCTTCCCTCATCTCCTCTGCCAAATTGGAGTGGATCATTGTGAGCTCCAGCCTCCCGGTACAAATCACAGGGGACGGAAGAATTCCAGGATCTCCCGGAGACCTCTGCTGTGATGAACTTGCACTTGTGCATGAGTCAAAACACTGATTTAAAATTTAAATCCGCTGGAGTGAAAATAAAAGGCTACTTGGAGTTCATTTACACACTTTAAAATTAATGTTCCTAATATTTCTCTTATATTCGCCCTGAGGCGGCTTCAACCCTTTCTAGCCTGTTAACTAACATCACATATATATTCTGTATCTGCGTGTCCCAGCGGTGCCTTGAAGCAATAGCACATTTGTAGTGAGGTAAATATTCCAATCTAAGACACCCATGGTTTTTTTTATGTCAGTGCCACTGCATGAGGCACTGAATTATATTTGCCCTTTAATCCACATTTTTATTTGATATTTTTGAAAACTTTTGAAAGCCTAATAAAAGTTTAAATAAAGTTCTTATTTATCTAAATTATATGAAAGTTTTCGGTTTTAGGGGATCTTATATTGTTGTAAGTGAAAGTGCTAAGGTCAAAAGATGATCGCATGAGAAAATTCTAAAATCACGTACAAATAAAAATGAGTCAGTCACTGTAAATATATAATTAAAATGGAATTTCATGAATATAATCCACCCAAACTACAATTTTAATCTCAATTTTACACGTGTTAGGTTGCACTATATGATTGAAAGAAATGATGTCAGGTTGCAAAGCGCTTACAAAAACTGCAGGGACACAAATGGCCACTAGAGGCTTCCTCCAAATTGAGTCAACCCTTAAAGATGCTAAAATACCCATTTCTGATAGTGAAATTCACACGTTTACACCGTGGCATAAAAACATTTAATTTCTCTATAGCTAATTTCTTCTTAAGACACCAAACTGTACTTCTTGACTTCCTCTGTGTTACAGCTCATCCAGGATGTGCTCGCCTTGAGAAAAATGTAATCCACTGCTCAAAAAACCCATTAAAACATGACTTGATCATCACAGTTTTGCACAATCAGTGAAACTGCGGGGATATCAGTCAGTCCAGTTAGGAAGCATAAACCATTGTGAAATTATATTATCGGCTTCAGCGGCTTCAGCAGGCCACATAAAGCCTCATAACTGAATGGTTTTGCAGGTGGTGACCACAGACCATCCCCTCTTCTTGCCCTCAGCCCCAGCCAGTTGCGACAGATTGCCGCCCCTCCCTGAGCCTGATTCTGCTGGACGTTTCTTCCTGTTAAAAATAAGTTTTTTCTTCACTTTATTGCCAAGTGCTTCCTCACAGCAGGTCATTTGATTGTTGGGGTTTTCTCTGTATTATTGTAGGGTCTTTACTGTACAGTAGCAAGTGCCTTGAGGCAACTGTTGTCGTGATTTGGTGCTATATAAATACAATTGAATTGAATTCTACTTATCCCACCAGACCGATTTTTCTCGAGTTTTGCTTTTTTTTTGCTAGTGTCCTTATTACTACTAATAGCATGAAACAGTAGGGAAGTAGATGAAGGAATCTCCTCCCAGATCTAGATCAGATCATTAGTGAGCTGCTGGACAGTCTGTGGTGCTATTAGGGGATGTCAAATGCAGTTATATACAATGTCCCAGAGGTTCGCAATTGGATTCAGGTCTGAGAATGTAAGGGCCGGTCAATGGCATCAATGTCTTCTTTTTGCAGGAAGTGTCTACACAGTCTGACCACTGACAATAGTCAGGGTACTGTTGCTGAGAGTCTCCAAACTTTTTCACGACTGTATCTGAATCTGCTCTGATCTGAGGCGAGAACGATTGTATTCTGCAAGAATGTGCACGAGTACATTTTACACAAATGCATAGCGCATGCATGTATTATTTATTTTTCATTTATATATTTTTAAAAGCATTGTGCTTTTCTGTGGTAATTTGCTGTCATGTAGCCATGGTAACACACTGGAATGAGTTAGTATAACTTTAACTGTAATAATACAGAAGGCCAATATTCAACTGAGTTCAGGTTTGTTTATACAGCACAAGACCAACAATGACAGCAGTCACCTCAAGGCGACTATATATAATCATATATAACCTTCTGCCTCTGTATTACAGCAACCTCCAGACAGCATGAATAGGTCACAGGTGTGATGCATGTACACATGCAGACACAAACACACAATCATCCCAGGCTTTTCTTGTTTTCATCTTGTTTTTCTTGCAATGAAAAAGAAATGTTGGAGAAACAGGACAAACTACAGGGCGTCATCACACTCAAGTATTTACAGTTTGATGACGCGTGTATCAGAATATAACGCCATGCATCAGCTTGCCACGCGACCCCTCTTAAAATTCTTATTATCAGGTTCGTATTTGTGTTTCAGTACATTTACATCCACACTCCCGGCTACGCGGGAAGCTTTCAGGTTGACCTTGAACGTGGATCTGGAAGGACAAACACCTCTACGACTCTAAGGAGGCTCGGAGAAGAAAAGAGCTGAACCTGTTAAATGCTGCAAATGTAATGTGGCGAATACATTTTGGAGGGAGTCTCTGAGCTGACGAAAGGATACATTTTTAACCGTTTTGTAACGGCGGTTATTATTGAAGGCAGTTTTTCGCTACCATCTGTCACCGCCGTGTGCGTTGGGGGACACGCGCTATAGATTGTTTGTGATTGCATGTGTGAATAACAGCGAAGACTGAGAAGTGAGGCTCTGAAAAGTGCACTACAGTATGCATGAGTGTATTTCTTGCAGGTGTCAGATGGAATAAATGCAATCGCTTTTGTTTCTGAGCAATGCCGAGCCATGTTAACATGCACGCAGGGCTACAGCAGACATATGTTTCCTTAAAAAACACTGCATACATAACATTTGTAAGAAAATAAGCTAGAGGCTACAATAATGTACTGGCTCCAACCAGTAAGGAAAGCAAGCGTGCGTGTGTTTGTGTGGCTCTGTTTTTTTCTGAATGGACAGGTGTATGCGTGGTTTTATGGTGATGAGCTGTCTGAGTGTGTTCTGTAGACAGCACCTCAATGTTTATGCAGTGCTGATAGTCTCCAGGAAAACATTGGGGAAAGAGTGCTGCTTGATATTTATACACAGCAGCCATACCGTCTGGCAATGATGATGGCTCCCTCATGGCCCCAAAAGACAGCAATAAACCCAGAGAAAGCATGAGCGAGGCAGAGTGAGAAATAGAGCGGGATATGTGGAGTGCAGTCGAAGAAGTCAAAACACGGCAGCTCTTATGAAGGATTTGAAAAAAGAAAAGAAAAGAAAAATGGCTGCAGTGCTAAAGTGAAACCAGTTCAGGTGGTTGAGCAGAGTTTTGAATGGCTGGTCCTCACTGTGTTAACCTAACACAGCAAAAAGGATTAATATTATAAATGAGAAGTAACATTTCTCTCTAAAGGATAAGATGGACTTCCACTGAGCATGCATCTTTGGGTCTTATCTTTGACAGAAATGAGTCCACTCTGCTTCCTGCAGCACATAAAACAAATATTTGCTCATCTTTAAAATCTCATATCAAGCACAACTACAGCAGTCCAAGAGTTGGGCCTAACATTCTTTCAGAGTGGCGAAGAAGGCTGATGTCATGCAGCCATCTGTCACACTGGTGGTCCAAACCTCAGCTGGAAGTGGACCGGCGTGATCCAGACTGGCCCAGCCAAGGCGAAGCCCACCTGGTGGGCATTTAGTACAGCTTCACTCTCCACCCCTGCAGTGCCAAGGGCACTGGCTGTTACAGCCCGCCACTATTGATCCTTTTGGAGACCGAGCCTCGGTCTCACTTCAGCAGTGGCAGGTAACCAGGCACCAGATGGCCAAAGAGACCACCGCCCACACACGGGCACCCACATATGCACAACCAAATAAACAAGACCTGATTCAGATCACTTTTACATAGAAGCCACAGCAAGCATATGGTCTGTGGCTTGTACACACAACTTTTGTACACATTTTTTTGTTGTTTTTGACACCAATACAACTATTCACTGCGTGTTTTTGCACAGTCACAGTACTGGTAGTGTTTACCTTTTTTGTATTCATTTATTACTATTTTTAGAAGTAGAGGCTTTAGAAGTCGGTTCATAATTATCAGCATGATCACAGCAACAAGACCCACTGTTTATCCCCACATTCATTCACACTTATTAGCCAATACGCTGGTGAGAAACAGCACCCCACTGGCTGCAGGTTATTTAAGTCCTGTGGAGGAAACAGCAACAAAATGCGTCAGTGACAGCATGGGAGCTGCGCAATTTAAGCTCCTAATTTCTACAAAAAAGTCACTTCCAGGCCGACTGAGTTAACAAAGATGAAACTGACCATAGTGAAGTTCACAGGATGTTTCATGTCCTCGTTTATTCATTATTTTGCAAGATTAAAAGAGTTAAACGTGTCAGCTAATGAGCACAGTGTGACCCAGCACGTAGTTAAGCAGTTTCCCACTAATAACACCAATATTCACAATTGTAATGTGCGCCTTAACCTTGAATATTTTTTTCAGGGTCCAATTTATCTGAAAATTCACCAACTCCAAATTATTCATCCAAGTCTTCATTAAAAGTTATGTCTATAATTGTGCTTCTTAGGTATGATAAAAATATATTCAACCAACATGATTCACTTTTTTCATTTAATAAATATAACTCATGCAGGTTTTATGTTTGCTCAGCCTTCTTTGCTTTTATTTGCTTGTATGTGGCCATGAGGTTGCCTGTTAATGTACAAATATCACGATGGAAAACAAGAGAAAGTCCGCCAAAAAAGCTTGCATTAGTAGAAGTGGTAATATACAGAAGGTTTGATTTGTGTATATTATTTTCGATGGAAATACTTCAGTAAAAATACTTCAGTTCCAGTGCAGCAGTATGATTGAGAATCATGTAGGAACTTACAACTTTTAACACTTTTTCAACACGGCTGTGACTTATGTTGCTAAATTAGGCAGACTGCTAAGCAGACTGTGTACAAAGGATGGGCAAAGCTATAGTGTGATGTCACCCGTCGCTCTGTGAACTCCTGTGTTGAAGACTTAAGTTTTGCCAGCGTCATGTTGTTTCTTTGGAGCCAAAAAAAGGTGGAGTGCTAAATTATCAGCTAGTGCTAGCAAGCGTCAATAGATATGTGCATCCAGACTGTATGAGTGCATCACACAGATAGTAATAGCTCCTAAATATGATGTTACATGAGCTTTCATGGCTGCTTCCAACCTTTAGTGAGTGCAAGGCTACAGTAGTATGACGGTGAAATTTGGCTAACGGGAAAAAAAAGAAGGTATTTTTCCTAATTATACCTAAGTTTACAGTTACCCATGAACACCAGGCTGCTCTACTCCTATCTAACATCACCTGTTACTGTAGGCAGTACTACCGTCACTACACTGTCCAGTCTTCTAATACTCTTACCATAATTTGTTTTTCAAGATTTTTAAAAATGCATTAGCAGATGATTTTAGCAATGCTTCATGTACAGACCCACCATCTGATGTAACATTAGTATGTTACATGTAGCTTTGGATTTCCATTTTATCAAATGTCACTTGCTATTCAGTCCCTACTTTTAAAAATAACCTTTAAAAACAATAATAACCTCTCCTGCCATTTTTCACGTCTTTCATCTCTGAACTTGTCACATATGTACTTTTCCCCACTCTAAAAAATACACACTGCACGACATTTGTAGCTAGCAGACGGAGTGCGATCAAAGCTGCACAGAAACACCTGATGTTTGGTTGCACTTGTTAGACTGCATTTTAAACGACCTACCACTTCAAAACAGGTTATAATGTTCATACTCACTCCCAGTCTGTAGAGCTAACTATATCCTGAAGTACTGTAAACACAAATTTACTGACGTCAATATACATACGTTTAGCTAAGCTAAGCTAAGCTAAGCTAAAATAGTGTTTATCAGTCCTACAGTTGGGAAAATGCACAAAATAAAAAGCATGATCAAGAGGTAGCAGGACATCCACCTGTCATACAAAGAAACCACGCCTCACATAATGCATACTTTAAGGCTTAATTCAAATTAAATATAGAGTGACATATATAAAAATTCAACCCCTATAAAGCTGTCATGGTGTAAATATGCAATAGAGATAAAAATATATTTTTAATCAGACTTTAAACATCTTTATTTGTGCTGTAAAAATGTGCATTTTAACAGTGGGGATCAATTGGATTTGACTCACTTTTGGAGTCAGCCTCATGTGGACATTTGAGGAACTGACATTTTTGGCATTTGTGTTGTTTCAGCTCCAGGGCTTGACACTCAAACTACAATCTCTCAAAATTAAGAAAAATCTATTAAAAAAAGACATGAAATACAAGTGCATCAGAAGAAGCTGTGTACTGTATATCTTTATTATGTGCTATGTACATCATTTACAGTATAGTACAGCAACAATACAGGGATATGCTACACACTCAGGATTGCACAGTTTTAGAGTTAGGCCACAGCGGTTGGGTACCGTGGTTATGAGACATAACAGTAAGTACAGCATACATCTTTGGCTTCATTGAAATAACAAAAGCATGAACAGAGACAATGCAAACTTTAGTCCACAGGAAGTACTGACTAAAAAAAAAAACAGAAGGAGGAAAAAAAAATCCATGTTTTCTTCATATTTGAGTTGTGTTTCAGGTTAATACAACAACACAGCCCTGAATTCAGTCAAAATGATTTTCCCACGTGGGATGTGCCTTTGCATACGGAAATAATCTGTGCATACACCAAGGGGATCACAATAGCGAGAGTAAATTCTAATTCATTCTCTAACTGGCATCATTTCTCCCGGCCTATTAATTTGCGGTAAAATTAAACTAGTCCTCATTTTGCTGGGCTTGTTTTCCGATTGAGCCTCTCTGCCTCCTCGCCCGGTAATACAGAATCTCCGATTCTCCTCCCACCAACACACAGCGGCGGTCACGGCCTACAGAGCGTCGGGTTGAGGGACGGAATACAGAGAGAAACAGAGGAGACGGAGATTGGATGAAAGATAGATGGGGAAAGAGAGCAGTAAAGAGCGAGTGGGAGAGAGAGGAGGGGAGTGACACGGTGAGATAGAGCAAGAGAGAGGGGAGCCGACAGAGAGATGGATGCAGCAGGGTCGCTGAGGTGAGGAGATGGTGTAATGATTAGATCACAGATACCCTTGAGCCTTCCTCCCGTCCCTCCTGCCCACAAAAAAAAGAAAAGAAAAAATCTGGAGGCACACTTGGACGAGAGGAAAGCCTGCAGCTGTAAATGGCCCCGCTGTCAGAGTTCATCTGGGTGGAGGAGGGAGAGCAGGAGTGGATTACCAGAGTCTGCGATTAGAGGAGCCCACTCCAGCTCTCCAGTTCTCCCCAGACGGGAGAGAGGTGTGCTCCTTCTGCAGCACAACTCTCTCTCACTCTCCGATTTCTTAAAGATGTTACAAGTCTCATGTTTGACTGTTCGGAGACAGCAGTCGTGCTGGAGAGCAGGAGGTCCTGAAGGCTCTTACTTGACGAGAAGTTTCTCGAACATCAGAAATGATCAATACACGTCAAAAAAATAAAAAATAAAAGTCATGGTGATATCTGCCCAAGGAGCAGTTTAAACAACCCTCCTTTTGTACTTTGATACTCTGGGCTTGTCTTTCAGAGCTTCCTCTGTTTCTCACGCTCGCAGCAGCACGTCTGAGCCTGCTGCCAGCTGTTTCCTTTAATATTGTTCACCTCCTAATCAGATGATGTCATGCCCAAACTTTTGCAGAGTGAGAAGTGGCTGCTAGGCTGTGTTTAAAATGCTTCCATCTAGTGGTCACTTAATGACACTGTTGATGAGCAGAGGAAAGTGTGTCGGGTAGGCAGGGAGACGGCACAAACATATGACAACGCAATCCTTCGATCTAGTTCTTTAAGAAAACGTCTGCATATAAAACACATTTCTCCTACATATCATAAAAGGCGTGGAGAGACGGCGCTGACAAGGAGTTATTAATGACTTTCAACTATAATGGCTCCATTAAGCGTATATAAATGCCTTGCTTCATAATAAATCGTTACTTAAATTCAGAAAATGTGATACTCAGTGGCATCACCGCAGTGCAGACGTGACAGTGGAAGGGCTAGCTCTGACTGGAAGGATTGCCCTGCGGGCTGATTCTCGAGTTAGCTGAAGAGCGATGGTTTCTTTCATCTCGTCAAATCAATACAAACTCTGAAAACTCAACGTCTACAAGAGAATTTCACCATAGTTTCCACTTAAGCTGCTCCTTAAGCTTCCCTGCAGTGTGCTCCAATGACAAATGCGATCATATTTTAGCTGAACTGCATGGTTAAAAAAAAGAAGGAAAAATGAAGAAATGCAGACAAACAACAACTTACTAGACATTAAAGGACTAGTTCAAAGTAGTGTTTTGACCATCCTTACATAATACATGCGATGTGGACTGCTCTATGACAGGGCGACTGTGAGGAAAGACATCACCAACCATCGATTAAATAAAAGTTTCAGTATGTACACATTGAAAAATAGAAAAAAGACATGATTTGAGGTTACAGCCAACAAATATTTCATTGCTAAACAAAGCTACACAAAGCCAGCTACTGAGGAGTCCTCCATGTCCAGCGTGCATGATCACTATGTTGGATCTGTGTCCTCTTACACCTTTCTCCTTTCTGCCGTTGATGTTAACATTAAAAGCGTGCACAGCTTGCGTCCCTGTGAAGGTTTTTATTCCTTCAAATGTGGGAAAATCCGCTTTTACTCTTACTAAGGAAGCATTGTGCACAACCAGGGTGAGAGCGGTGGGGGAAGGCAGATATAAGCGTGACAGAAAGGTTTCTAAAAGATGACGTTAGTCCTTCTAGACTACTTAAAATATATATTTTTTATATTTTTTTTCTAGTCCATTTCTGTGAGACAGGTGTCGGTCTTAGTATAGCCTCTCCTGGTCGACCAGTGCAGCCTCTGGAATGTAATCAGCCGTGTTTATCAAACCTGCACACGATGAAACTGGAACAACAGCTCAAAACATGCTAAGAAACGATGAGACGATAAACTGGGGAAGGACAAGGCTGGGGCTGTGTATGTGCTTTTCTTTTCTGCCGTTCAGTGCTAAGGTAGCAGGTGGCTTCCAGGTAGCGTGGTTTGTCCCCTCCCCCTTCCACCGCCACCACCACCCCCGACGAGCCGCTAATGCCTCCAATAAGATAAACCCTTGGCGGATGGGCTCTTGTTGACAGAGCTGCCACCGATAAGAGCGTGGGGATCGCTAACGGCCAAGACAACTAAAAAACATGAGAGGCTGGTCTGGAGATAAAGAATGTAGGAGGTGGAAGGAAAATAGGAACAACAGCGATCAATTGCTGGCACTGTGCAGCGATGCTATCCGACACCATCCCTCTCTTACATCTCCTGGAAGAGTGCGTGTGGAAGAGTGCGTGTGCAAGTGTGCGGCGATAATAATCTGAAGGGAGAGGAGAGGTGGGTGGCGCGCGCGCGTGCGTGTGTGTGTGTATGAATCTGGGTCATCAAGTCATCAATATCCACCTGCATTAGTGGAAAAAAAACAGGCAGGCAAGGTCAAAACTGACTGAAATCCCTTCAGACATGAGGATGAAAGGGGAAAAAAAGAAAAAACTGAAGTGTCTCCCAACTCTCAGATGACTCTATTCCCACACGGAGCGATAAGGGGGGGGGGGTGTAGATGGATGAATGGATGAGCGGATGAATGGAAGAGCGGCGTTTGAGTATCTGCTGCTGACAGTTCAGGCAACGGCCGACTTGGCAAGCGGAAACAGGTGGGAGTTGTGGCGCTGCGGCTGGCTAGGGCAGGGAGGAAGGAAGTGGAGGATGAATTATGGATGGATGGATGAAGTGAGGGGGAGAGGAGGAGAGCGAGGGGGTGGGGTGGGGGGTGTCTGGCGAAGACCTGTGCCCCGCTGACAGGCAAGCTGCTAGTCGGTGGAGTCGCTTAGCCACACAGAGTCAAGCAGAAATGACTGTGCATCTCTGCATCTGCAGCGTACTATAGTCCTTTCCTCTCCCAAAGGCTTCCGGGATGGTTTTAGGCAACAGGGCACCGTGGAGGTGAGCGAAGCCGTCTGCTTCACTCTGAAAAGTAACGCGGGAGCAGACGGGGGTGCAAAAGCTCACTCAGTCACTGTCATGAGATCGGTTTGCTTACTCCACCGCTGCCCTTCTTCTTTTATCTTCCTCTTTTTTCCCTCACGCGGGCCCTTTCACTCCTCGCACTCTTCAACGTATGTGGATGGAAACCAGCCCACCTGAGGGGGGAAAAGAGACTGAGATTAGTAACCAGAAAGGGGTCGAATGTTGCCATCAGTCATCATTTTCTCAGTCTGCTTCAGCTGTTGCTACTTCAGACACTTTGCAGATGTAACCAGGACCCAGAAAAGAGCTGTTGCTGCTGCTTTGATGCCTTTCTACTGCCCTGTCCAGCTCTCCTCATTGAAAGCTCACCTCCTGGTATCTCCTCCATGCTGATGAGTGTGTGCTGGAAAGCACAGCAAACATTTTTAACAAAGGCACATATAGATGCGCCATCTTGGAGGAGCTGGACTACCAGTACAACCTGAATGGTTTGCAAGTACCATCAAACGCCGTCAGCGGCTACGAATCTAACAAAAAGCAAAGCTAGGGAAAAACAGTCAGAAGGGATAAGGACAAAGCCCCGGTTTGTCGTCACCACTTCCAAAACCATTCCTTTTTTTGGGCGTTTCCTCTCCAGTGCAGCTGTGTTCACTTGGCCTTGTGTTATACTGAGCTGATCAAGTGTGTCTGTCACGGTCATCCTCGTCTTTAAATGCCACAGGTCTGGGTCTGTGTTTACATCCTCCTGTTTTAGTGCTATTGTGATGGTTTCCTTCATTTTTTGAGAAGTGTAGTTAAACTGTGAGTCAACACCCATGACATGTCATAAAACCACACATAATCAACTGATCATTTTACATATCTGTCTACAGTAGGTCAGTGGCAAAGGGGAAAAATAATGGGGTAACTGACTTTAAAGAAACTTTATAGCATATTTATCTGCATCATGCTCAGAAAAATTGTTTAAATCAGCACATACCAGACGAGATACATGCAGATACTGATTGGCCAATAGCAACTTGGTAAAATTAACAAAAACTGTTGTATTGCTTTAATGATGTGATATTATTGTACTAATATATTAGAATTTTAAATAGAAAGAGCCAACAAAAGTAATACCAACTGTTTTTACTGGCTGCTTGCCCTAAAGAGACACTAGCAGCACTTCACAGACTCTTCTCCCCCTCCTTAGTTTTTTTAAGAGTGGCATCAGTGCACACATCAGGCTTAGTAAAAGTGAAAAGCTCCATTTACTGCAGCTGTTCACTTCACACTCGCAGCACAAACACATTATTTACACACAAGCACGCACTCAGTCCGCTGCTCGCCGCCGAGCTAAACTCCAGCCACGAGTGGGAGTCGACGCACAGATTTCCTGCCTTTTCGCTCAGAATTTAACACCTGATTAGAGAGCGCTCCTGGCATTGGAAAAACGTATGCATTTAAGTGATGTAAGAGCAGCAAATGAATCCATCCAACAGGATATGTGGAAACATAAATACTGCACACAACTGACTAATGAAAAAATAGACTGAGTCTGAACAGCCCCTTCCAGGTAGCCACAGACAAAAAAACCTGCCAAATTTTTCTTCTGCAAAACGCCCGCTTTTACTGCTACCCAAAATTGGATTTAAGAATTTAGCAGCTAGAATCATTTCAGAGTGAAGACTGCTAATACAAACTTCTGTGCCTTGATTAAACAATACTGACAGATACATACTTTATATAAAGGTTGATTGTTTTTAAAGGAGCATAATGGCATGCTGCCCACCAACACGGGGATTTTTGGGAATTTTAGAAAAAGATGATATCCTGGAAGGTAAAACCAAGCCCCCCCTCCCACAATTTGCCATTGAGCACCTTAAGGTTTCCACTCACCCTGCCGTTGACCTCGCCCCTCCACCAGCCATTAGCTCCCGACTTGGTGTAGATCTTAACCACGTCTCCCTCCTGCAGAGAGAGCTCCCGGGTGTCGCGTGAGCTGAAGTCGTACCGCGCTATTGCCACACCAATCACTTTGGGGGTAAACACTGCAGGAAGAGAAAAGAAAATGAGGGGGATGCAAAACAGGACGAAAAAGAGAGAATGTGCTCATCCACGGTTTTTGCTGACGACGAGTTCAAACACATCGGTTGCAACATGTAGACGCTCATACGGACAGAGAGGTGGAGAGGCCTGGAGTTACACACGTCTAACTTTGACAACTACAGGTTTCTTTTTGGTCACCAATTTTATTTTTCTTCCTTTCACACAAAGATAGAAAGGACCTTCACCGCCCCTCCCCCACAGCGTCAATAAAATTCCAGCGTCTCTGATCCTTTCATCTAAAGTATTCAAGAAAATAAAACCACAGAGCAAATATAATGAAGGAAAAGTTTTAATTACGCAGCCAAATTCAGCCAGCTGTTCTTCATAAAACTAGCTAGAATCTAGTATGAACAAAAGGAACTATTTTATGTAAAAAACTGCCAATTTTGTACATCAAGCTGGAATTTCAGCCAGGTAATTTGACTTCTGGCGACTTTGTACAAACTCACTACTCTGAGTGTAAGAGCTGTGCATAGCTTTAGAGTCATAGCTTTAGCTTTAGCAGGGTTCTGACAGCAGTCTGTGTTAGACTACATGTCTCCTGCTGAGCAGACAGCGGTGTGAGAGACACATGTGGAGCCGGCTAGCTAGCTCCATCCCACCCTGCCGGCTCTCTTCCCTTTCAGACGCTGACCGGTGGTCCGACTGGGCAAAGCTGACATGTGGAAATGGAATGTCAGACCTCTACAAGCTGGCCGTAGGGATAGAATATCTAATATAGAGGAGCTCTGTGTATTTGGACACTTCCACCTTTACTTTGACAGACAGACCTGGACAAGCACACACAAAACCCAACCACATACCAACTGTGGAAAACATCTCACACACTCTACTCTTTTTCTTAAAGGTGCACCTCACACACACACACACACACACACACAAGCAGGCACATGCAAAAATGTGGACACACATTGTACAAACATGCAATTTGTACAGAATGGCATGTATGTGTGCAAAACTACATAAGAGGTGAGACGGTTCAATGAGAAGCTACATGAAAGATGGAAAAGGCCCAGATTTTCATGCAGTGACGCAAACGGACAGCCAGCGTTCCCGAGCAGCCATCAACAGGCGAGGTGAAGAGAGAAAGAGACCCAGTGTTAAAGTGACAGGCAAAGACAGGGAGAGAGAGAGAGAACCAATACCTGTACCTGACCAGAAGGGAGCAGAGGAAGGAGGTACAAAGCTGTAGCCGGCAGGAGTTAGAAGAGAGAGGCCGCAGAGCAATGGGGCTATGGCAGGGCGGAGGCAGTGCAGGCCAGGCAGGGGGGTGGAGAGATGCAAGACGGGGTAGAGGAGGGCAGGAATGGGTAGGGATGGAAGGAGAGAGAAGCAAAGGAGAAGGAAAAAAAAGCATGTTTTGTAAAAAAAATTTGATCTTTCTTTTTCAGAGGTATTTTAAAAAAAACCCACACAGTCGCAGTTTGGTGAAAAATAAATGATGACAGGCACAGGGGGAGAGCCAGTGAGACTTATCTACACAGCCACTGGAAGCAGCTCTTTCACTGATGTTCGGTGGTTAATTAATTTGTGCCCCTAAAAGTATTTACTGTGTTTTTGGAACTATAATTATAATTCTAATCTTTTTTCTCCCAAACTCAAATATGAGATCAAACCATAACATTTATCAAAACTTGCAGCAATTTGTCGATGACAAAAGGTGAGAATTTTGAATTCTAAAAGCCTCTCACGTTCAGAAATCTTCTACAGTCACTTGATATGGAATAGAAAACACAGTAACAAGCTATCAAACGGCCGTTATAAATGTGCAAAAGCGAGAAGAGGGTCTTTGTCTAATTGCCATCGCTGAATTAAAGGAAACACTGAAGGTCCTAAAACTGTGCACTGCTCCTAAAATGTTGTTGAGACACGAAGCGATGACATATCTTGTTCCACTTTGCTAAAAGGACTTCTGCCTCGCTAATGAGGGATGACATCTTCGCTTTATTGCATTTAATTGAGAAGAACATGCAGTCTACTCACAATTACAGCACGAAGGGGGATTTTTGCACAGTTGGAGACGTAGCTGTAATATTCTCCCCGACTTGCAGATGCTCAAAAAACACGGTAATGTACCCCGTTTCTTTATTTCACATTCCACTATTACAGGATTTTTCGAGGGTGCTCTAATTGCTTTTGTGCAGGCTGTTTCTGAACCTGAAAATGTCGCAGATTCTTCTTTACAAAGACTAACTGTGCCTTTATCTCGGCGTACAGCTTGAAAAACAACCCACCAGAGAACCACTGCATTTGTATTTCCGTCTGTCTTCCAGTCTGTCTCCTATTGGCAGAGGAGGCAGCTACAGAAACTGATCCTGTTCCAGTAACGTCTGAGAGTTGGCAGTGTCACTGCCTTGCTGTGGGAAATAGAACCTCTAACCCTGACAGTATTAGCACCTTGGTGTTCGTGGGTTATTTTGGAACGTAACTAAAGAAGCAGAGAAAGTTTGGCATGAGAACAGTCAGGGTAAAATGCTAACAATGAAAAGGGTTCTTTTTTGCTCAGTTGTGTTGCTAAAGTACAGAAACAGACCGCAGAGAATAAATGTAGTCGACTTAAACAGATGCCAGTGATTATTTTAGTCCAGAAAAGTTAAACTGTGGTGAACAAAACAACCAAAAAAGAAAGGATCATGGAAAACGTATTCCACATACATATAGTATGCAGAGTGCAGTGTTGCAATTCAACAACATCCAGAACAACCAAAATGATCATACATGAATCCTGAAATGACACAAACCTCGCCTAAATGGAGCTGTGTCATACTCTTATGAGCGGGGTGGCTGTAGCTCAGGATTTAGAGCAGGTGTACTGATCGGAAGGTTGGTGGTTCAATTCCTGGCTGCCTTTTCTGCATGCCAAATATCCTTGGGTAAGAGACCAACCACCCCAAGTTGCTCTCTGATGCATCCAGAAATCACTTCTGCACTAAAGCTCTCTATGCACTGTTCTTGAGCTAATCTGAAGGCCTCATGAAGTTTGGAGGTCTGCAGAACGTTGGTGACCTCTGTCCACTACGCGCCTCAGCATCCACTCACCCTGCTCTGTGATGTTACATGGCCTACCACTTTCACGGCTGAGTTGTTATAATACCACTAACAGCTGACTGTGGAATATTTAGTAGTGATGAAATATTACGACTGGCCATCCTGGAATTCTCTGAGCTCCTGAGAGAGACCCACTCTTTCACAAATGTTTGTAGAAGCAGTCTGCATGCCTGAATTTATACATCTGTGTCCATGGAGGTGACTGGAATACCTGAATTCAGTGATTTGGTTGGGGGAGTGAATGCTTTTGGCAATATAGTGTATGTCACACAGTAAGTAATTATGACCAATGCACAGTTCATTATTTCCGAGAACAGAACGAGCACTTTAAATTCAAGTCTTCTGCTCATTTTTCAAATCCGCTGCCGTTCTTTTAAAAGCGTGCCCCCAGTCTACCCCTCATTCGGGTTTCTAAAGCCACCTCTGCACAGGAGCCTACATTTCAGCCAGTGGGAATAGAAAATCTAATCCCCGCAATGACTGATAAATGCCCAAACTTTATGAAAAATGTGCCGCTCCCAACAATACTGCTGGCAAGTTAACTGGCCTGGGTTATTGATATGCTGTAAGAGGAGCAGGGCTCTAGTGGTTTTTAAAATGAATACTAATCAGCGCACTGAGAGACAGCTCAGCAACCCCTAATGGTGTCTAGGTACGAGCAATATGAAGAGGGATCGCGCTCCACTTCAAACAGCCACCGAAACACCAGCTGCATCTTACATGCTTCATTTTTGCACAATCTGATTTGTGGACCACACCGGAATGCACAATGTGAGCCGGGTGAATAATAGAGGGGAGGAAGACCGACAGCACACACACACACACACACACACACACACACACACACACACACACACACACACACACACACACACACACACACACACGCTGCGGCTTCCCACAAGATGAGGATGAGAGTTAGAAACCTGCACACCACGGATACATTTCAGCTAACTAAACGCCAGTATTTCTTCCTTTGTAACGACGGGCAAAAAAGGAAATATCAATCAATCAGTTTCTCTAACTACGAAGCAGTCGACAAAAACAAAGCACAAACGTTAATTGGGAGATTTCCAGCAGTGCTTTGGGAAAGTAGAAATCAAAACACGAGTCGTTTAAAAGTGAAAGCGAGAAAAATGAAGTCTGCACACCGGGAGCAGGCTGCCTACAAGACAGAGGGGCACACCACAACAACCCTCCAAAACAAATTTGGATTGGAGCTGTCTCAACTTGTGTCTTGATGCTGAGTTTGAACAACAGGCCCCGCTTTAGAACAAGCAAACAGCTCAGTACAATCTGTTCACATTTCTGCCGCTTGAAACGTGATCGTCTGCAAGCCAGGGACTTCTCCAAAGCACGCAGCGGCATGCAGGCATCAAATGAAATCATCATTTTACCACTGACTGTGATCACTTGGTTGATTTTCCATTTAGCAGTCAATGGGCAGTGGTGCTTTGCCTGGCGGGTTGAGCTTAATATTTATGTTTCTTCTTGCGTGGGGTAAACATTTATGGTTTTTAAGGCAAGGATCACTCTCTACTTCAGTTTGAAGATTGCAAACAGTTAACTGAGTGGATTTAAACCCCAGATAATGAATTTTTCCCATTTCTAGTCAAAGATAAAGGGATTTATGCATGCCAGCTTTTCTCACAACAAAAGCTTGTTTGTTTTTGTTTGTCTTTGTCTAAAAACACATTTCTTCACAGTTACAAACCCCACGCCTGCTTGACGTTTCTTCCTGTTTAAAGGGAGTTTTTCCTTACCACTGTTGCCAAGTGCTTGCTCATAGGAGGCTATATGATGGGGTTTCTTTCTAATGTTGTGTGACCTTTACCTTACAATATAAATGCGCTGTTGCTGTGAATTGGCTCTATATAAATAAAACTGAGTCGAACCGAATTGTTAAATTACAAAGAAGAAACCGTGTTATCGGAAACTGCATTCTCCTTTATTCATTCATTATAAATCAAAGCAGCGGCTGCATACATAAATAATCTTAATCATCATTGTGTTCTTGTACAGCCCCAAACCTATCAGAAGTGTTGCTGTCAACAGCTGCTTTGTCTTGAGATGTCACACGTTTTTTCATTATGACACGGGTAGAAAAAGAAATCCTGCTGCTTAAATCGTCTTCGGTGAGGATGCTTAAAGGTTTCCAGCTGTCTGGCATGTGAAATGATGTGAAATATCCCACGTTCGATACAATTACTCCCATGTGAAATGCTATCTTATTATCAGCATTTTTTAAAAATCTTTTTTACTCTTAAAATAACGAATAGATTAGGTTAAAAATGAATAAAAATGATAAAAATAAAAGTCCTAATATTATATCATATTATATAACGCATGTTACATGTTCAAATTGTTTAAAAAAATATACAGAATCAGCTACAGAAGTCCTTCGTGGACTAAAATTAGCATCTATGCTGACACTGTTTTAACTTCTGCAACATTTTATGTCTTGATGACCTCATAGTACCACTTTGCTCTCAGACTACAGGCTTAACTTGTAGTTGGTAGAGTTTCCAGAGTTCTTAAAGTAAAGGTAGAGGCAGAGACTTCAGCTTCCTAGTTTGGATTCAGGAGACAGACACTCTCTACTTTTATGATTAGACTTAAAAGTTTCCTTTTTGATAAAGCTTATAGTTAAGGCTGGCTCAGGTGACCCTGAACCCTCTCTTAGTTATGATGCTCAGACTGCTGCAGGACTTCCTTTGATTAACCGAGTCTCTCCTTTCCACTCGCCTCTGTTCACTCCCCTAGTGTTTATTCATCACCGCCAGCATGTGATAAAATTTTTCTCCTGTAGTTTTTTGTCCTGTTTCCCTGTGCTCTCCTTTTTCTCTCATCTTTCCCCTCTGATGGCCGCCCCTCCATAAGCCTTGTTCTGCTGCGCGTTTCTTCCTGCTAAAAGGGAGTTTTTCCTTCCCGCCATTGCCAAGTGCTTTCTTATATTGAGGTTATATTTGAGTCTTTACCTTACACCTGTGATTTGGTGCTAGATAATCAAAACTGAATTGTACTGAATTTAAATTGTCAAACATACATTTTTTCTTAAATAGATCATCCAAAATAACACAGATTTAAAAAGTGACAAGAAATAGATTCCATTTAAACTTAAGTCAGATTAATAGTGCAAACTTGTTTAGAGTTCTAACTGGTTTCCCCCCTTTTCCCCTGGCATTCAAATTGATTTGATCTTCAGCAATCGGCCAGAGACTGTTATCAAATCTAATGACATGCTTAGTAGACTCGCCAACCACCGTTTGACAGCCGAGTCAAAAACAATTAAAGTCAGGAGGCTGGGCTGTTTATAACAGTTGTTAAAGAGCCATCCAGTTCTTTCAGGGCTTAAAAGATCCTCCTGTGTGAATTGAAGCAGTGTGTAACAGAGCTGTGAAGGATGACAGATGAGAAAATAGAAGAGAAAACAAGAGCAGAGATGGCGGGAAATCGGCAGAAACAGCAATAGCAGCGTGTTGCCGGATGAAACAAAAACTTAACAATCAAAAGAATGACTGGCTTCAGTGTGAGTCCACTGATGCTGGTGAGCTGACGGCATGTACTGCCGTCAGATGTCTCAGGCTTAAAAAGTCATGGCTGCACATGAAATTACTTAATTGCTAACTATTTTGGTTAACCAACTGTTAAAGTCTGCTTTGACGCAAAAACTAGGCAACCATTGCTTCTGGGTGGCTGTGGCTCAGGTGGTGGAGCAGATCAGCTACTGATCGGAAGGTTGGTGGTTCGATCCTTGGCTTCCCCAATCTGCATGCCAAATATCCTTGGGCAAGATACTAACCCCGAGTTGCCCTCCGATGCGTTCATCGGAGTATGAATGTGTGTGAATGTAGTTTAGGTTGCACTTGAGTTTAGAAGTGCTTGTATGAGTGGGTGTGAATGGCTGAATGAGGCATGTTGTATAGAATGCTTTGAGTACTCCGGGAGAGTAGAAAAGCGCTCTATAAGAATCAGTGTATTTACCATTCATGGCCATATTTGCTGTGTTTAGTATGATGATTGCTGTCGTCCCTCAAATGCAAGGAAATTAAAGATCCATAGACAATCTGCTAATGAAAACACTGAGAGCCACTAGGCGCCGATTGAGAGGGAGTCTCCACTGGACAAACAAAAGCAAACAACTATCATATTTTTACTTTAGCTCCTCTCTGACTGCGATGGCCTTTAACATGAAGGATGTATTGGGGTCCAGTCGCACTGCTTTCATTTGAAAAAATGTGGTATTTTAGTTTATTGCATTATTTCCATTCTAGGTAATTCTCGGTATACTCACTGTTGCCACCGGATCGGTTGAAGCGGTGCATAGCAGCGTTCTCCGTTTCTCGGTAAGGAAACTGCAGCGTGGTGTCTAGACTCCTAAAGCCTTCTCTCAGGGAGTGATGTTTGTAGTACTCAATCAGCTCCTGAACACATTCAAACACACATCCAAGTAGTTTGAAATCATATCAACACATTTATGTCCTTAAGAGGATTCTTATTTTCCCCCAGTTATAGCAAATAAAAGTTGACTTTAACCATATCCTTTTAAATTTGGTTTTGCAACCAATATCTTAATATTATATTGAAAACCTCAGTAACTGGCACATAAATGGTAAACCTTTCCAATATGCTCTGGACTCTATAAGGCTGAAGCCCTCGGGTCAGTATAAACACGGCTCTAATCATAGCTATTTTTGTGCACATTGCTGAAATAAAATTCAGGTTTTTGACACTTCATTAAGTGAACAGGATTATTTATTTATGAACTGCAGTGGTGGAAGTTTAAAAAAAAAAAATAAAAGACTGAAAAATACTCACTACTATGCTCCTGAACTTTTTGTTCTCTGCAATGTAGAAGGAGCCCTCCTTGGTCAGGATCTTTATGTGCTTCACATCGTTGTTGTACCTGTGGGCCATTGAATAAGTTATGAGTGTAATTTCCCTCTCTGATCACCGCCATCGATCGGTGGCCGGCATCTAGCCCCCGTGGAGAGCCGGGCCGTCGCAGTAATGCATAGGATCCCAAAGGTTTGTGACATGTGAATGATGGGTGGTCAGGAGCGAGTGTGCGCATGTGTGTAACTGAAAGCTGCATGTTTGTGTTTGCATTAACAGGGTGGCTGATAGGGGTCTAAGGATGCAGGAATAAAAAAAAACATTTTTAGAGGTGCTTTGACAACAATATCAGGGATTTTTTACTCCATTTAACATTTTGGTGCATAAATGCATGAAATCAGATGACGGTTGTTTCAGGTTATGCGATTCTTTCAGTATTTTTAGAATTGTCTTTTTTGGTGCAAACACAGATGAAACAGCAAAACTTAAAGAGTGACTTTATTCTATAAACTGATGAAACCGTAGAGAGAGCAAATCTTAATAATTAACCTGCTGTATCATCTTTTATTAAAGCTACGCTAACACCAAAGACTTGAAGTTGTGTAGTAACTACTTATGGTGGATTTGCTGTATTTAGTGCACTTACTGAAGTGTGACACAGCACTGGTACACATCCTATGCTAGCCTGTGCTAAGCTAGGCTAACGTGCTCAGTTTTAGCTACATGTGTAGCGCGCAGTCGTCAACAATATTGGGCTTTTCATCTTAGTCTCAGCAACACAACTATTCAATGTCTTTGTCAAACCATGAAAATCCAATTGAAATCCAATGAAATCAAACAGTGACACACTAGAGCTAAACATTTTCAATCGTACTAGCTGTTAGTGTTAAAAAAATAACCCTGTAACAGTTTGAAAATGCGCTCAGAAATTTTAGAATCAGAAACAGGAAACTTTATTAATCCCTGAGGAAATTATGTGGTTATGGATTTTAAGATTTTAGCAATATAATACTTGTTTATGATTTATATACAGAGCTAAATAAAAACCCAGCCCTCTTCTCCGCGGGCAGAACTGTGTGTTATTTCTGGAGAATATAAGAGGGTACAATGCTACAGCCTAATTCAAACGTAACCGAGGCCTCATGGCGATTTGGACAAAATCATCAAAAACAATCCTGTGCCAGCTCTGCTATGACAAACAGGAAATGCAGCAGAGGGCATTTTCATTTGAGAGCAATAATTTCCAGTGGTCATTGCCACATAGCCACACGTGTCTCTTTATACCCTGCCTCTCTCCATGGGGAGGTTTTAATGACCTTGAACAGTCTTATTTATTTTCTGTGCTACTCAGAGCTCAGTGTCTGTGTGCATACATGCAATTAAGACTTCAGCGTAAAAGGAACATGAAAGCGCTCCTTTCTTTGAGGGGAAAAAAACTCAAATTAAGTCCAAAGTAGTGTCCACTGCTTGCTGAGAAGCATGCTTACTCCTTGTTAAGGAAAGCATTCCAGCTCAGAGGCTCCACAGGAGGACATGACGGGACTCTTTTCACAGCACGGAGATACGTTACAGAGATCAGTACGGTCACCAGCACCCTAAGGCTTTGTTAATTCCTCATTACCAAGATTAAAATGGCTGTATGCTTCTAATTATAAACCACTGAGGCTGTTTTGTGGGTTTTAGGTCAAACCATAATGAATACTATTACATGTGCCTTAAGCCAGAAGCTGCTCCATGATAGGCATCTGGTTTGGTAAATCTCACACATATCACTGTGGTTAACCACAGACTCAACCTCAGAGGAAAAGCCCATCATCCTTACAAAGGACTATAAATCGATCTGTCAACTTATGGAGCAAAGCTGGGAGTTCAATTGGTCAATACTGTGGTTTGGCTTAAGGCATCATCAGAGGAATCTAACAACAGTGGGGCAAGAAACACTGCCATGTAAAACAGAGACAATAAAATCTATATACTACAAAGCTCCCCACTCAAAAATTACAGAAAAATATGAAGGAATTATTTGTTTTTTACTTTTGTGGATACTTTTTTTAGAAGCTGCTTTCATAAGCGACAACATTTAATACAAAGATGTAAAATTCAAGCAATTAATCAAGGTTTCGGCACTACAGTCAAATAATGTTTTATACCCAGCTGACTTTACATACTCTGATTACAGGTAATTTGTTGCACAAGCTCAACATTAAAATGTATTAAAATTAATGGAAATAAAATTAATTTCCACAATGATTCGTAAAGCTTTGATCTGATATTTGATATTTGAGGGCCAAGAATCAAGTCTTGACTGTCCTCTGTCACGAATCTGCATCTGAGGTAGCAACTTTTATTAGTGGCACAAAGTAGCAGACTTACTTAATGCTGATGGCGTACTCTGTGTACTCTCTGCTGCGATGGCGCACCAGGTAGGTGCTGTTGACTCTGTTGATAAGCTCCGCCTCTGCCTGCAGCCTCTCCATAGGGCCTGCAAACCTACAGCACAGCAGCCAAACAGGTCCAGTTGTAAAAAAGACTAAAACTCCGACTACATGTGGATACAAGAAGGTGAAAACAGCACAAAGTGGGAGGGCTGTTTGGTGAACCTACCAAGGTTGAGAGGAATAATCGACGGGCTTCGGGACCTGAAAACACGTGTTTTTGTTATTCTCACGATGCTGACACTTATCAGACACAACGCAGACAAACCACTCCAATAAAATCTTGGTGCCTGTTTAAAAGCGAGTGCATCGCTCCTCTATAAAACACAAGCTTTTCCACTGTGCAACCTCAATAACACAGCTTAATGCACTTCTTATCTTTACAACAGTGAGATAAGGTGATAACAGTTTGTTATTTACTGAAGGCCTCATGTTCCTAAGGCAGCTGGGACAGAGTCTGATTTTCATTTTATCAAACAGAACATGACAGTCCAGCAAAACAATTCATAGTTCCCTCGTGTCGGTGAAGATGCATGGAATTTTTCCTTCCTTCCTTCTCCGGATTAGTCTGAACAACATGAAGCATTGCTTGTTCCTTAAAAGATCATTTTGTACTTTGCTTAAATTAAGTGGTGAACTGCTCGTGTCTCATAAAACAACCCGGACTCCTCGTGCTTTAAATATAGAAGCTTGTGGGTTGTTTTTCTACTTTTGCCAGGTAAAATAAGCGTAATTCCCAATTATCTCCACACGCCTGGTGAATAAATGTAGCCAAATGTGAGTTAGAACTACAAGAGGACTGGAAGGAAATGCTACTTACGCAGGGGCAAGGCTTCACAGCATCGCTTGGAAAGAAGCCAACCTCTTTCGTTGACAGGATTTTGCCCTGAAACCACACAGAGATAATTGCGTTACATACATCTGGCTGACTGCATCTCTATAATTCAGGAACAATTAGCCTTGCAACGCAGCGGTGCAAATTTACACCAGCAGTTATCTATTGTTTAAATAATTCCTGGCATGAGGAATAAAACAGGATGACTTCCTTATTCCTCCCATGGCGAAGACTCTTAAAGCTCAGCGCCTTGATTTACTAACAGTGGGGAGATGCAGTCCAAATAAACACGAGTTTTGTGGAAGCCAGAGTGCATCCGTCTCCCTCACACAGCGCAGTCGTGACGCCGTGTTTTTGTCTCGACGGCGAGTAGGTTCATTCATGAAAAATTATTATTTTTGGTATGTAAAATGATCGTGCGGGGATTTTTTAATGTGTCTCTTCAATAAACCCAGTGAATATGTGGTTAACTGTAGCGTGAAGGAGTCAAAGGTTTTATTTGTCACATGCTCAGTCAGTGTGTGCAGCGAAATGCAGGGTGGCATTCTCCTGAGGCGGTGCTAAAAAGGCAGGCGTGCAGAAAACAAAAAAAAAAGTGCACGCGGCGTTGTCACTTTACTGTGTGCGACACAGAGGCTTATAATAATTATAGTACCTGAAGCATTAGTTGATATTTTGCATATCCACCTGCCTATGTAAAGCATAAATGCACGAATTCGGCTCTCTTACGGAGAAGAACGCATTATATTTATATAGATGCAGAAGAATAACCAAGCCAACAGCTTTAGCACCACTAAGCTGTATATCAGCTGCCTCCTGACTGTCACACCCACCAATCAGAGTTTGATGTTTTAGGGGTGTCCTAGGTGTTAATTAGGTGTCTGAGCCGGTCCACCTTGGAGGCAGACTAGCAGCGAAGTCTATTTTTTTCAATGCTCTGGTCATCGCCTGTCACATCGCTGCCACCTCAGGACGTTGTATCAGCTCTTGCATAAAGCAGTGCTTTCTGCTGCATGGCTGCTAAGAGTTTGATAATGTTTAGAGCCGGTAACATTGACAGAGTAAACAGATGGTTGCTATTGAATGAAATGAAATTACAGGGATCGATTCTATTTGTCACACAAGCCCAGAACAGAAATGATTACGGTCTGTTTGCCACAAAGGTGATGGATATTGAATGCATACTGGCTGCCAGGCCGTAGCTGCCTCCAGTAAGGCTTTTTACACACAGTTAATTGAATTCTTTATCTATTTTGTCTGTTTTGTATGAACCGCAGTAAGAGTTGTTGGATTCCAAACTGATTATAATACAATAATAGTTTGCATCAATAAGATGCCCTTTTGAGCGCCTCAGGTAAAAATCTTACATCTTGTATAATTATTATGATGACTTTTATTCGGCTTCACGTGGACAGAGTAAGTGACTGCTACACGGCGCTGCTACAACTTTTCAAGAAACTGTTTATCTTCCCTCCTCTTGCGAGGCTTAAATCGCATGTGCTGCTTTCGCATAATAATAATTGCTTGCTTAAAACAACTGCGTGGGAGTGTCGCTTCCTTATGAGAAGTTCCGCGTTGTGTGAATAATTGCTTGTGGGTGTTTTCGTCTTTCTTAGAATTTCACTTTTCCATGAAGCTTGTTAGCAAGAATTCTCCGCACACAAACAGCTTGCCTGAGCAAGAAATGGAATTTGCAAAGCGCAGGTATAACTCATGAAATGTCCACAAACATGTCCGATGAGGAAGTAGATGAACAGGACGTAGCTACAAACTCTGACTTATCATATATTATTCTAAAACCATTGTGAAATATTAGGCGGGGATAAAGGTTAGATGGAGCGACAGTAGGGGGGGGAAATTGAAGATTTAAACACAGCGCGTCCATTTTACAGTTCTGCAAAATGAGTGATTAAGAGATAGCGTGACCTCTGACCTGCCACCAGGGGCTGTGAATGTCGGCGCAGATTAATTCAATGATGTCACCCGTCTGGATGTGGAGCGCTGGACCTGAAGCGGGGCTTGGCGATCCAAAGTAGTTCCTGATTACCAGCATCTTGGGCAGACCTGCAAGATGGACAGCATGAGTGAAACTACTGTCTGAAAAATGTGAACAAACGTGTCTTTCGATATATTATAGGAATTAGAAACAGGTCTACAGATTAGTGGTTGGAACCTGAGAGGGAGCGACGGTCATTTCTATGTCTGGTAAATTAGTCTGGAAACCTAAATATTAGCCGTCATGGAAACAAAATACTGATTATACTGACTGATCTATAATTAATCCTGTAGACCAAGGTACAACTGTTTTAAAGTGAGATCATTTTTATGAAACTTTTATGCAACACAAACAAATTAATTGATCAAAAGTAATGCCGTGACCTCAAGTCTGAGAGTTTGAGTGAGTCTTTGTTCTACTAAACTATTCATGGCCCCATTACAGGTGGTAATGAGAGGAGTATACATTTGTACACACACACACACACACACACACACACACACACACACGCTACACACACACACACACACAACACACACCACAGATTAGCAGCTCTGTCAAGCAGTGCACTGCCCTTGCAAATCGTCTCGACCCATTATTCATTATCATATTCCAGATAAGCAACAGTACACCATGGAGCATGGCAGGCTATCGAGCCCTCAGATAAAAGATAAGCAGCAATGAGCCCTGTTTACTGCTTAATGATGTTTTCTGGTAGTTTTCACTGAATTCCAGTCAGACACATCTTGTCACATTAATGAGATGTGATGAAAAGTAATTTGATGTGACTAATACAGTAACACCCCTCAAAAAAAAAAAAAATAACCCCACTTCCTTATTTTCCTGACTATATTCAATCATGTAGAGCGCACGTTTTTCTTCGATTAAACTGCACCAGTCCAGGGTGAGATATTTACTCCAATATACAGCAGTAAGGTTTACTCGTGCACTAAAAAGTTAAGTACATCACAATCAAGCTGGATTTGCTGTCAGCAGGCACTATTTGATTTCAATACCTTATTAATCCTATTATCCACTGAGACTGAATAATTTGTCATTATGAAGCATCCGCCCATGCCAAGCAAACAAATCCCAGGTTCGTATCATTTCCAACACAATCAAATGAACTGTGCATTTCTTTCTTTGCCTTATCAGGTGATAATGTTCTGGAGTATTATGATAAAGAAAAATAAATTAATAATAAAGCGATAGCACGGAGAAAGACGTAGGGCTACAGGCAAACAACAGAGAAGTCAACAACATTGTATTGAAAGCTAATACTGTACATCTCTATCTGTTGTGCTTCTCTTTCAGGATCTGTTCCAGTGCTGTAGCACTGTGGCTGGCAGCCTGACATGTGCGATCTTGCCTGAATAGGACTTCTAAAGACACAGGGCCATGGAGAATTGAGTCTCGGGGGCATGAATTGCATTCCTATCCACACAAGGACAGCGTGTTAGTGCACCTTTGAAAATAGACAAAGAGAGGAGCATTGAAATATTATGAAACGCCGAGGGCTGGGGCAATCAAACGCCTATTGATTTTAATGCGTCTTCAGTCAGAAATGATTTTCTGCAGCATAATGGATGGAGGGGTGGAAAAATGAGTGTTGAAGCCAGGTTTATAAGAGATTAGAGCCCCTTGGTGCAGTTGTTAGTCATGTTCTTTTGCAGAAAGATTGAGAGACAGAAATCAAAAAGAGGGAGACAGGCATATGTGCAATGGCTACATTTACTGTAGGTGCAGGAGTAACTTTGCTAGCTAAGTTATGCATTCTGGGTTTGGTCTTCTTCAGTTTAACAAGGCTCTTTTAGTTATAGATTAAGACTGAGCTGCAATGGCAAAACCACTTAACAGCTGCCTGGCGCACCTTCTTCTTTCACTAAGCAAGGTTGCCTCTACTTCGAGGAAAAACACAAGCTGACACCACGCCAGCGGCATTTCACGCAAACCTACTGCCAATCCTGATGAACCACTTAATTATTAAGAAATATTTTCTGGGTGATCTCGTTATGTAAAGTCGGGGGAGAACGCAATCACGAGGAAGCCCAGCACGGACTAAAAATAACCTCACGAGGACACGACGTGGTTGTTTTTGTTTTTGTCTTTGTTTATATGGCAACTCGGTCGGGACGCTAAAGGAACAAGACGTGAATGACAGTCAGAACTACAATTACACTGGAACTACAAACGATGCTGGGTTTAAACGTTGATGGAAACATTGGTGAAGATGCAAGAACACTTTCTGCCTTTACTCATCTTAATCCAGCATGTAGCCTTAATAGTTCACATTTACGACGTTTTATTTGAAGCCCGACGGGTTATCTTTTATTTTTAGTGTGGTGTGATGATTGCACGGTTACAAAGTATCTTATTCATCTCTTATTTTGATACATAGCTACTTTGCAAAATGATCCCTCCTCTGATTGGTTAGAGAACATTTACGAGTCAATAACATCTCTTCCCGCTACGTTCTGCACAGTTACGTGGTGGACTGGGATGAATATGTTATTTCTGGTGCTCAGATGACTCTGTGTCACCTTATTGAGAAAACAAGTTGTTGTGTCCGGACTCACAGGAACTGAAGTGACATGGTTGATCTTAGTAAAAGTCGATAACTTGTGTGGTGCTAAAAATAATATCGGGAAAATGCTATTAAACAGTGTTATCTGGATATTCTGTGGACTAGCAATTTTTTAATTTCAACTGATGCTGTTTATGTTGTCTGTTCTCATTTTATCCTCTCTTCAATCTGGTGTCTTTTCGCCAAAAATGTATCTGACATTGGTTTTGTCACTATCACATGTACCTTCAAATACATGAAAATGCAACACATTTGTTTTTGTTCTTGGTTTTGTTTTCACAATGCAAAAGTCATTTTTAGTGTTTGTCTTTCAGGCATTTTTTGTTTTTCCTTGTTTTTGTTTTCTCTTGTACTTTTTTACCTAATCCATTAATAGGTTTGTTGGAAAAATATCTTCACATCAGTACAAAAGTTTAAAAGATTGTTATGTGAAGTCCTAAAAGTCTGCGTTTAAAGGGTGTTTTTATGTTCATCATACTGTTGACATAGATCGACAACAATAGCTTGACTGTTGTGACACCCATCAAGTGAAACATTAGTAAACAAAGCTTGTTCAGCCTATACAGCCTACAGTATACAGCAGGCTGACAGACAGTATTAGTGCATCTCAATAGCTGTCTAAGATGAATAATTTCCCTCCTGAGTAAGGACAGATGGCATATGCGAGGTAGTGGGATGTTGGGAGATGTGAAATTTTCTTACCTGGATCTCGATCTTTGCCCTGTAAACATACAGAAACATAGTTAGACATAGACTTACAGGGACGGACTAACAACATTTTTTTTGTATTCATTAAATGCATTTTGGGTCAAAGTTCATCAGTTTCTCCATCTCAAGCGCCTAAACAAGCAACCTGCATCATTTTGTACACGCTTCAAAAATAAATCAGTTATGAAACTTACTACTTTACACATTAAGTGTGAAGTTGAATTGAACTGGCCTGCTAACCCCCACATACAGACCTTATATGGTTAGACTGGCATAGGCTCATGTCTCATGACTCCAGGAGCAAGTTTTAAAGTTGCAGAAATAATTAAACCTGTGCTTAAGAGCATTTCTGAATCAGAACCAGAAATAAACAAACTTCAAAAGTGCACAAAACTCTTAGCCACAAAGTACAGTTTCAGCCACAGCCACAGTTGTTGTCATGCGACTAAAATAAAGTGCTGCAAGCAGTTTAATTTCCTGCTTGGGGTTACTTGTAAGCATTGTAGCAGTAAAGTGCAAAACAGTTTCAGAAGCAGCACACACAACTCGAAAAAAAATCTCCCCAAACATTCTAGTTTGGCATCAGGCAGGGCTGCAACAACTAAAGTCAATTGGAGTCTCCTTGGCAAATAGCTGCAGGAGAGAGCAGTTTTCAAAGTGCAGCAAAGCTTTGGAGAGGAGACAAACAGCAGACACACACACACACAAACACACATAGCAGAAGCTCACCTGAGTTCTGACGGAGCCGGAATCTGAAAGAAGTTTGAGAACAGGCATAGTGAATGACGGGTTAGCGGGTGCACGCAAACACTTGCACACACTCATCGGTACAAGGCAACACTCCCTCATTAGTGGAGAAGGCGGACGCTCATGTCTGACCGCGGCTCACTTTGTTTTGCTGCGCTGCCACTACCTGACAGCCAGAATAAAGGAGGTAACGAAGCAGGGGGTGGGGAGGGAAGGAGCGAGTGAGCAAGGAGGTGGGGTGTGGTGGGTGGGGGGGTAGACCTGTGGGTTTTGCTCCACCAGTTTCTTTCATTGGCTCCCTCTGGGATGGGTTACACCCCTCTGTGCATGCACACAACCGCATGCCTGTGCACACACGCAAACACACTTTGGTACCTGTGCAAACAGAACTATTGCATACCTCCACAGGCACGCGGGCTAACTGGCAGAAAGCCACAAATGTACGCTCTGTACCTAAAGCACCTGTGCACATGCAAGCAGGGTTTACACATACGCACGCCTCCCTCAGTTCCTAAAGTGAACTATGACCTGTTATGCAAAATCACAGCGAGTGAGCTGATAACAGGGACAAATGCAAGTAAACAATGGCTTATCTCTCTCCCTCTTGCACGCACAGACAGATACACTCAGGCAGCACAAAAACGTTCGTTCACTGTGATTGCGTGTTTGCACACGTAGCAAAACCTCTGGTGTATTGATATAAATAAATAAATAGAATAAAGAGCTAGATAATATATAGGATAACTATAAGAAGAAGTGGACCACTTCTTCTTATAGTTATCCTCTGCAAGGAAAGTTCCACATCTCTTACAATATTTTGATATAAGTGTGCTATGAAATGCTGGTCCACAGCCCTGCATATATTCCCTGCACCGGCAGAGGTTGAATACTGTGTGGAGTAATGAGAGGGCGAATTCAAGCCAACATCCCAGCCACTGGTGTCGCCCCAATCTACTCAGGTACACAGTGTGCCCAGGTGGGCCTGGCAGTGGCGTTATTGCCTCTGCGACCTGATAGCACCGTGACAGATGCCAGGTCCAACAGGAGCTGGCAGCTTGCCACGGGGAATACAAACACACCCTCATGCAATTGCAACAGGCTGTTTCAGCGGTACAGTGTGTGCAGGCTGTAAAAGTTGCTTGTAAAAATATTGTGCAGAGTTTTTTTCGTGCACTCTCAAAACCTAAAAAAGAAACTTAAACAAAGTGAATTTAGTTTTTCGCCCCTTCGCGCTCACTTTGAGACAAACACACACGCATAGACACGCACGCACTCACTCACGCACGCAAAGGACAACATGTTGGGTTTCTGAAGGCCTTTGTTTGATTCCACATGTCTGAAGTTTTCCCTCCATGTCTCTCAGAGCTGTCAGCGCTTCTGCACAGGGAGCTGAGTGACAGATACACAACAGGGGCATAATAACAAAGTCAGGAGTTTCTTAAACTCCTCAGTAAAACTACTATTAGGTTTGGGGAATATGTGCAATGACACACAGTGACATTGCCTTTAAGGTGCTCTGAAGTGTCAAAACCAGCCAGGGAAGCGAGGGAGCTTCAGACTGAGCGACTGCAGTAGCGATCGAATACGTGGATGACCTTGGTGCAGAGGCGCAAGGACACGTGCAAAGTAACAAACCCTCGTCCTGTTTAGAATGCCACAGTGCAGCGCTTTCTTTTTTCAAATCGCACCGCAGCAAATCCCACCCATGCCCATAAGTTGTCACAAGACACTCGTACATCAGGTTTTATGCGCCACTTAGCGTCATCTGTCATCGTGTTAATGCGGCCATAAAGGTGCAGTGCTATTCGTGCAATTAGATTTACTGTCTCCTCTTAAAAACATTTCACTCGGTGACGTGCAGCTGTGAGACGCGTGGTGCAGAAGTTTTGCAGACTCGATCTGGGGTCGTGCAATAAACTTACCTGTTTTTCCACAGCAGCCGAAACGGCCCAGGCATTCTTTATGGGCACCTAGACCACACTTGGAGCACCAGTAGCCCTGGTAAAAGACGCCCCTGCAGACACAGGAAAGTTCATCATAAGAATACATGGCAGTCACAAACAGGGGCACTAATGCTTGTGGAGGAACAAAATAATCGGAGCTGCGTGTTTACAGGCGGTCAAAGGATTCAGTGTCATGTGGAAAAGTTCGCTGCCTTTTTTTCTGTCAGTTTGTATAGTTTGCAAAGCGACCTGTGCAAATAATTTATACTGACTGACGCTGCAGCGCTGCCTTTCCATTTCATTTAGGGGTGCTGCGAAGTTTGACATTTATGGCAGCTTGATAGTGTAACCCTGAGGACTGTGGCGATCACCTTACTTCCATTTGCACCGACATGACTTGTGACATTTGGGGTGTTGAGTGAAATGCCTCATAAACAATTGGGGGGGAGTTGCCAGTTTAGTTGAAGGGCAGATTGTTTCAAATTTGTTACAATTACTAACTTCTTCCTCACCTATTTTAAGCGTCCATGGATTGAGGATGCCAATTGCTCAGCAGATGGCTAAGCCACCAGAGGGACATCGAGATATACAGATAAAACAGTCGCTGATCTTATGTGTGTGGTCACATGGTTGATCTGACACGAAGCATTAACAGTAGACAAGGCCTTGAATGTAAATGTTGCTACAAAGAAGCTACTAAGCTCTATGATACTTCAGCATTCAACCAACCATGATCACGGTCTCCTCGTGACCATTTCAGATGTAAAATATCATTTTATCTTTTTACAAGTTCCTAAAACACGGTGTAGAATTTTCATGGCCACCCTGACCTTTGACCTTTAATCATTAAAATCAAGTGTGCTTATCCTTAAGCTTGAGTCCAAGCTAACGTTTTTCACTGTGTTTCTCCTGCACACTGTTAATGGGAATGGGATGGAAGGACAACTCTAAAAAACATAACGAGATGAAAGCAAAGACTTATTTTCTTATTTGGAGAGCGAAGCAGGAAAGCGAATGTAACCTCTTAAGCCCTCCTTCTACCTGAAGAAACATCAGCGACAAGTGTAAGACAAAAATAAACAACCTTGAGCTCTGCGAGTAACATTTAAATTAAATTCTGAAATACAATAAGCCTTCTTATCCTAATCACTGGACCAAAGAGAAATTTAAAAGCAACTTTGTATTTGGAGAGCAAATAAGAGCAACTCAGCAAACACCAACATTATTTCAACTCTTTTAACACCAAACCCACTTGAATCAAACTAGTGTTTGGTGGCCTTTTCACTAAAGGTGACAGCCTTTGACAAATGGTGGCAGCTACAATAATAACAGGTACACCATGGTCCCAGTCCAGGGACATCTGAGATGTAAAGCATTAAAACACGAGGAGATCACGCTTTGTCTGTCGCAGAAAGAAGCCAGAGTGCTACAATAGCTCCCCTGCTCTCACGTTAACCTACAGCTAAAATTGATGCAAGGTTAAATTCACAATCATCTAAACATTAGGCAGCAGAAGAGAAATGCTGTCGATCCAAAAATGGACTTTCTTACATCAAAATTTTGTTTCGGCCCTGAGAATTTCTGCCAAAGTAATCTCTGTATCTTCCACAGGCAGACACAGAATGCAAATGAGCATGTGCAGAGTAAGTGTAATCACTCTGGCTTCTTTCTGCTTTGAGGAATTTGGTGTGTTACAATTACCCACACTCTCCCCTACACAAGGTAAAGTAGATCCCAGTCTTGTTTAAGAAATACTTTAAAGTTTTAGAAAATAATCTTACAGTCACAGGATAAACGTGACTTCTCAGTGACTCCATTCAAATGCATACATACAGCTAGAGATAAATGAAGAGCTCTGGAACAATAGCCGTAACACAATACTCTAAAGGAAGAATAACTATTAGAGGAAAAACTTGAGGTATGATAAAAGATGCAGTCCAGCGTCCTAAAAAAGAAAAGATACACTTCAGACATTTTTATTATTCTGTTGGTGAATCTGCTGCATGGCTCTGTATATTCACAGTGCAATAATCTTGTCCCCGTTCCCCATCCATTGCCTTGAAGAAGTGCTGAAGTGTGACAGACATTTTTCTTCACCGTCTGTGGAAGGTGAGACCACTCAGTCGTTCCCACTGTGAGAGAGACCATGAGCCGCGGTCCTTTGGGTGCCGATACCATTCAGTGAATTCAAAAGGAACTTTGTGTAGCCAAAGCACATGTGCAGAGAAGAAGAGGGGCAAAGGCAAAGTGACGAATAGATTGTTAGGGTACACTGGAGAGGAACAGGAAGAGCCGAGGTCTTTCAAAGGAATCCTGACAGTTGTCTGAAGGGAAAGGGTCCACAGCGCCTCAGTCTTTATGTCTGCCAATAGCCTCAAAGCAGATTTTGTTCTGCTTGTACAGTGTGTGTGTGTGTGTGTGTGTGTGTGTGTGTGTGTGTGTGTGTGTGTGTTTGTGGGATAGCAATCTCTTACCTAAGCAGCATGTGGCAAGAATTGCAGGAGGTGATTCTTTCAAAGGTGTGCATACGAAATTCATGGTGGTTGTTGGTCGCATTCTCTGGCCGAATGTTGGATCTAAAAGAGATACAATGCACGATAAACACTAGATTCACAGACATCTCAATTTACTCCGTATAAACCAGGCACATCGGGCACTAATGTAATGCTAAACTGCAGCTTTTGACACCACTAATCATTCCGTTCTTACTAACAGATTACAGAAATGAGATGGCATCACTGGTTTTCATCATACATTGCACTTACTTAGAATTCATATTAACAACCTCATCTGCACCCCTTCATACGTGGAGTCCCCCAGGGCTCAATCCTAAACCCATTCTGTTTTCTTTATAAATGTTATCCTGGGTCAGGGCAAACATGTATAAAGGCTGATAGTGTCCAATTATGTGGGGTTTTTTTGTATCTTGGTATGTTTTTACTGTATTGGCAGTGTGTTTGGGATCATTGCTATGCTGAAAAACTGAGCCACTGCCAATCAGAGGCTCTCCAGATGTCATTGTATTGTATTGGTGGATCAAAATCTGAAAATACTGAGTTCAAAATTCTATCAATTTTGAAAGACCTCCAGCGCCACTGCCTGAATACAGCCTCAACCCATGACAGAGCGTCCACCAGATTGCTACAGATTGTTCTAGATACTAACTATTGTACCTCACTACTGACCTCCTCCATACATTCAATAGTTTGAACCAAAAGTTTCAAATTAAGAGCTTTTGCAAAAGATTTTCAGTCATGCTCTTATCAAATTTGGCATAGCGCAGCCTACTTCAGTTTTTTTCCACATTTCTAAATATTATTTATCTGTTTCTTTAGATACTGTTTGCTACTGAAGTGGAAGACCTCTATCTCTAATTTTTTGTTCTCCACTTGTCTAATTTCCTCAACTTTTTTGAGGGTAGACTGCACACCATGCAGAGATGCAAGTCTTTGGCTAATAGCTCTTTGGGAATTAGCTTGTTGCTACAAAATTACCGTTTTATTTCTGTCAAACTGTGTAATCTTTGGCATTTTTCATAGATTCAACAAAAAAATGGGAACAAGTTACGTGTAGGAGGCTAGTTACAAAGTGCTAAAGATACCATTAAAATTGATTATTTGCTGAGGTGTCTGGAATCACAATTTAAAAAAAAAATAAGGAAGTGCGACTCCATGGAATTAAAAATAGAGGGGTAGCTCAAGACTTTTGCACAGTACTGCACAACAAACTTTTGTTTAACTCTAAGCCTACAAGTTATGGATGTACCTGATTAGCAAAAATCAAACTATAATATACAATGACCACTCTTCAGTCAATTAGTGAATGAAAATTAATTCTTGCTTGCTCCCCTATTTGTTACACTTTCCAATCAGCTGCGCTCTTTGATGAAAATGTCAATTTCAAAGAACAAAAAAGTACATTTTTTTCCCCCACTTATAATTGCAGCCAACAAACTCCTCCATGGCTACAGCAACATTTCCCTGACACGCTTCTTTGAAGTGGGAAGGAGAGAATTGCAAGCACACAGCCAAGGTCTACTAGGAATGAACACGGGAGGTGTTCTCGGCCCCTTGGGACATGGTTGCATGGGTGGGAGTATGGAGGAAAGCAAAAAGGAAACAAGAAAAGAAAGACATGTCTCAGCTTTGTCCATATATTTATCTTCCAGAGGTCATCTCTTTGTTTTCGGCATAAGTGTTTACATGAGAATTTAGGTTTTTATGTACAAGTGCTTAATCTCAGACTAAGGTAATGGGCTACAACATGCTCAGTGGAAAACAGGACAAACAGGGCTGAGACCGAATAAAATAGCAGAAAGGGGAATTTCAGTGCTGTCTTCTCTTCTGTACCCGGGTCAACCAAGACATCAGCTTTGAGGTCAACACTGTCACTGGCTAGAAATTGTGTACCAGAAGAAGGAGGTCTGCTTGAAAAATACAGAATTTAAAATAGATGAAATTTGTAACTGTGTCATTGTAAAAACATTTGCACAGCTTCATTTTTTCTTCGATTCGAAGCTTGTAAAGCTATCCAGTGCAACATTGTGCAGCGTAAACCTGACTTGAAATTGAGCCTCGATTTTAAAGACTTATAAACTCACAGTGTGACTTCATTTGAATTTATCTTCAAGGATAGAGCCCTTACTGTGTGCTGTTCAAGCAAAGGTTTATGTTGAATTTTCATTTCCCTGCTTCGGTACATACACGGTGTGACCACCTCTCGTGGCTGCTAAATCTTAGTCAAGCAGTAAATTCTGGGTGGTTTGGACACAAAGGCAGCGAGTAAGAAAACAACTGTTCACAGATCATCTATTAAGCATCGCCGTGGGAGCGCGTCGCTGTTTGGCAACGCCTCTCAAGTCTCATAGCTCGTTAGCTGAGCCCCAAATATTAATCAACCAAAGCTCCAGTTTTCTCAGTTTCACATCACACAACACTTCATGTTTTTGATCCTCACTTCCTGATGCCTTCTTGAAGATGTTATTTCACAGATTTTGTCCTATTGTTGTCTTTTTTTTTTAATTTTTATGTTTTAATTGAGGCAGAGCCTGCAGGAGAGGCAGACTGTTGTCAACTCACTACAGTGAGAAGTGTAACAACAAACTAATACAATAACAGCTGCCCTATGCCATCGATCTATAGGAAAATGTAGTAATCCACAGATTTAATGACACTAATGTTTATTTAATGATAATAAAACTGATACTGCTTCTGTATGAAGGGCCAAGAGTGCCAAAATGAAGTAAATTTTAAAAAAAAATCAAAAAAAAATTTTAATCTGTCAATAATTAATTAGAGATAAATACATATATTATTATTTAAATGTCTTGATGCATGCTCAGTCATCCAGGTAAGTAATTCCCAAAAGGTGATTTACACCTTTAGACCAGTGGACACTCTTTCAGTGATAAGGATGTACACATCCTGGACAGGGAGGAACACTGGCTTGAGCGCGGAGTCAACGAGGCTATTTATGTGAAAAGGGAAAGACCATCTCTGAATCGAGGAGGGGGCCTAAGGGTACGTCTTTCACCATCTTACAATGCTGTGACTGCAGCCATTCCCCAACTCTGAATGTGAATGGTACTCATGGCCATTGATCAGTGGTCTTTGATCAATGGTCATGACGTGTTTGAGGGGAGTCGCAGACTGAGGTTGAAGACTTTTCCAGTGCCTTTAATACCATCCGGCCCTGTATGCTTCAGGAAAAACTGAACAGGATGGAGGTGGACCCCTGCCTGGTCGCTTGGATCTCCGACTACCTCACCGACAGACCACAGTACGTCAGGCTGAAGGACATCACGTCTGACACTGTGGTCAGCAGCACAGGAGCACCACAGGGAACTGTGCTGTCCCCTCTTCTCTTCACCCTGTACACCTCTGACTTCTGCTACAACTCTGAATTATGCCACATTCAGAAGTTTGCAGATGACACAGCCATCATGGGGTGTATCTGGGATGATCAGGAAGAGGAGTACAGAAGTCTGGTGAGGAACTTTGTCGCATGGAGTCACACAAACCACCTGCAACTCAACACCTCAAAGACTAAGGAACTGGTTGTGGACTTCGGGAGGTCCAGAGAAGGTCCACTGCCGGTTCAGATAGAGGGGGAGGAGGTGGAGGTGGTCAACAAGTACAAGTACCTCGGGCTGTGGGTGGACAATAAACTGGACTGGTCATGCAACACAGAGCACCTGTATAAAAAAGCCCAAAGCCGACTGTACTTCCTCAGGAGGCTGAGGTCTTTTAACATCTGCAGGAAGCTCCTGAGGATGTTTTACCAGTCGGTGGTTGCTGGAGTACTTTTCTATGCTGTGGTGTGCTGGGGGAGCAGCACAGCAAAGAGGGACTCATCCAGGCTGGAGAAACTGATCAGGAGGGCTAGCTCTGTGGTCGGCATGAAGCTGGACACTCTGGTGACAGTGGCAGAGAAAAGGACATTAAAGAAACTGATGGACATTATGGACAATGCCAGGCATCCTCTGCACACGGCCATAAACAACCAGAAGAGTCTGTTCAGTGACAGGTTGCTTCTCCCCAAGACAAGAACTAACAGACTTAAAAACTCCTTTGTCCCACACGCCATCAGACTGTTTAACTCCTCTCTGGAGGGGAGAGGGAGGGGAAACAGGAGGACAAAGGAGGGGGGAACAACTAAGCTGTAGTGCCTCTTCACCTCACTGTGCAATACCTTTTGTGATACTTTAAATAGTCAACAGTGCAATAGACCTCAATACTTGAAATGTGCAATTCACTTGTATTTTTATTTTTTATTCCTATTTATTCTATTTATCCCCTTCGTATATTTTATTTATATTGTCTCTGTATTTATATATGTGTGTGTGTGTGTGTGTGTGTTGATATATAATATTTATCTGTAACTCTGTAACTTCTGTCGGTGCTGTGCTTTTTGGAAATCGAATTTCCCAGAGGAACCCACCCGAGGGATTAATAAAGTTCTATCTTATCTTAATCTATTTATTATCAACTAACATTTAGTAACACATGAAAGGAAATCCTGTTCGTGTATTAATCACCAGAGCATGTCGCATAAAAAGAGATAAAAGAGGCAAAACCATGCGCCATAGTCAGGAGTTAACATGGGCAGGATTTTTTCTTTGTTTGTTTTATTGGCACAACAACAGGACTGAGGTGTCCATAAGTTGTTGGCATCTGCCCTACAGAGGAAAATGTCTGTACTTTTGTCATCTCTGCTACTATTAATTACTATATTAATTAATTAATTAATTACATATTTAATTATATTTAATTATGTATTTAGTTAATTCATTTTGGCACTCGTGGCCCTCCACACTTCTGAGGGGGTGTTGGTCTTTTACACTTTAAAGCCACTTTCAGCTGCTCACTTATTCACAAGGGGTCACCACAGCAGGTAGCGCCGCATGTCTGATTTGGCAGATAAATACTCACATAAAGTCAGCACCACTAACACTGATCAAATACTTCGTATATTTATGTAATATATTTACACATGTTTACTCAGCTGGAGGAAAACCAGTTAGTGTGTGAAAACATCTGTATAATCTCCTCTGTGGCTCTGTAGATGTCATATTCATTTCATCAGTGCTGGTGCCCAAAACTTCACTAAATATAACACTGTCCTGCACTGTAATACTTCCCTGTCTAAGCCTCTGCCCTCAGTGTTTTTCTTTCTCCGTTTTGAAAGAGGGATTCTGGTGCACCTCTTGGTCTCGACAAATTACAATAATCCTGATTAACAGAATCACAGCTTTATTTCATGTTTGAGCACCGTGCTGTTACACTGTGCATTATCGCATCATTGTGCAGGACTATCACTCATGCTTGGTCAGGACCTGCAGGTTTCACATTGTAAGGCACTGGGTAGGCCCTTTTAGCATCGTTTGTCAGCGTGCAGTGACTCCAACAGAGTTCAACTGGAGTCCCAAATGCAACAAAAAAGGAAAAGTCAGATAAAACAGTAAAGGTCAAGTGATACCAAGAAGGTTTCTGCAGGATTTTTCTATTTTATTCTTTCACACAATGAAAATCGGCCCTAAAAAGGCACATCACTGTGCAGGGGTTCTGCTTGTGTTTAAGTATGCTGAGACGGGGTTCTTGGCCAAGAGTCAGTGTGTGAAGTTGTCACTGCAGATTGTCATCATACTTATGTGACAAACACGTCATAATATATAACAATAACTACCTGTCTTCACCAGCTCCTCTCCTATATGCAGTCTCCCATCTACCTAACAGCAGTGGCACCGCCTAATTTTGCTGTTCTGACGATCAAAACAATCACAACAACGTCAGTGATTTAAAAAAGCTTTGCACAAAAACATCAGGTATAAATGTCCTCGAAAGAGCTACTTTTTACTTTCTTACTTTGATTGCAGAGAAAATACTCAAAGTTTTCACTTTTACTTGAGTAAAGAAGTTGAATCAGTACTTCAAATTTTAGTGGAGTATTTTCCAATAGTAGCATCTGTACTTCTACTTAAGTACAGAGCTATCTGTACTTTCGGCACCTCTGCATCTGATATTCTTGTGTCGGCCCCGAATCACATCTTCTACTAACAATCTTGGTATTATTGTTTAACAGCATTTGAATTTTAAACATAACATCTCTGAATCCATCCAGTCCTGTATCTTACATCTGAGAAGCTGCAAAAAATCTGAATCAGCCAATTGGAGATTTTATTACACCCACTTTAAAGTCTGAATCACGAAATACTGTAAATGTCATAAAATTCTTTGTTTTTTAAATGTCAACTGTTTATTTAATCTTCTGACAAACTAAAAAATTAAATTAAATTAAATATTAATTTGCACATGTGGGTTTTAATTGTAAGTTTTAATAATTTTTGCTATATCTGACACTTTGTGCAATTTATTATTTTAAATGTATTGTTCATTTTTTACACTAATGATGCAGAGGTCTACATACAGATTACTGTAACTCGTGTTTCACGTGGGCTTCACAGTCCTCCCAAACCATCTTCACTTAGACTGAAGTATGCAGCAGCTAGTGTGCTTGTGTGGCTGCATTTCAATGATTATAATGAAATATGAAAGTAACTGTGTGTACTGTGTGATGGGATAAGACTCCATATGAAAATAAAGTCTGCTTCTTCATGTAATAATGTAATACTGCCCTTCCTAGTATATTATCTAATTGTGAGTCAGAGAATACAGCTGGTTGCGTCTTCTTTCTTGGCTCTACAAGTGAAGCACTAGTTTGACTTTCTTGGAACCAGTTTGTCACTTTGGGTAAATATGAATGCATTTCAGGGTGAAGGGTGGTTGACGCGGTTGACACCTGATGCTTTAATGAAACGCATCCAAGTTAAGCTTTCTGAGTATAAAGTTTCGTGTTAGCGCACACTATCGTCTGTTCATCTTTGTGTCACGGTGTCAAGTTCCTCATAAATGGAGATGGAGACAAAGTTCCTCATAAATCAAGTGGCCTAACTTGAATAACAGGACTAAAAGCGCTCGGCATTTTGATGTCCTGACATTCTTGTGACGCAGCTGCTCACTCACATAGCCATGCTGAACTGTTCCAACCACTTCTTTTTCAGGTCTTTGGTCTTGAAAAAGAACTCAAAGCCGCTCTGGCCCTGGTTATGAGTGAGGTAGAATCCGTAGGACCACTGCAACAGAGAAAAAGAAAAACACTTGACTCACAAGGTGCAACAATGCCAAATAAAAAAACGGAGGGTTTCGGAGAAAGACAAACAGAGCGGGAGAGAGCCGAATGAGACAGGATGCAGGGAGACAGATGGAGACAAAGAGATGCAAAATGAAAGAGGGATGCCTCAGGGAGAGCAAACACAAAGGCTGAAGGGTTGGAGGGCAGAAGAAATGACAGAAAGAGACAAAACATCGAGGCAGAGCGTGAAGGAGAAAATGAGTGCGAGGTGGCTGTGCCATATAACTGCTAGGCATCAGACTGCATGCACAGACCCAAGTAGTGAACGGGCCTGTAATCTGTTACCATTATCCACTTCAAAGGCTAAATATTAGTCCATTAGCCTCTGTGTCAACACAGGTATCTGGGGTTTTTTTAGACAACATTACAAGACAGATGCTCGAGAGATGCACTTTTTATGACTCGCAGTTGTGGTTTTGAACTTGTAGCACTCAGCTCTGAAAGCTAAAAACAAGCCAAACTCACAGCGCTGTCAGCGAAGCACAGCAGCTCATCTTCTCTATTGAATGAAAAGAGAAAAGGAAAGCAGCGCTCTACAGAAGCATTCCCAGTGGACACCAACACTTGCACTCAGCAAAGATATCATCTAGCTACCAATTTGTAAAGAGAAGCAGGAGGTGCTTGTCTGTCTTTCTGTCAGTTCCTATGCTTTTGCTTGGCATTCAAAAGGATTACACACCAAGGCTTATAATGTCAAATATTTCTTTGTGGATCTTGCCAAAATATCAATTATTTTGACCCATGCTTATATCTTTGTCATGTGAATCAATGTCGAGAGTGAACTGTGGTATTTCAGAAAGATTATAAAATGCTAGAGACTAACTGGTGGTGGAGTTCAGACCCATGAGTACTCAAAAGTCATTGCTACATTAATACGTGAGTAGATCTACTCGATACTCATGAAACATATTCAAAATTCACTCTTTATTTTTCCCCCGTACTCCCAGAAACACTCCATTAAAGACAGAAACACCTATGATAATTAGCAAAGTGCCAGCTACAACACACTGACTTATAATTAAACATGTAATAGGCAATTTTTTTGCGAAAAGCAATATACTGTATTATTTGACAGTGTTTTGGGCATTTTTATGTGACAAAAAGATGTAACAGTGTGATATTAATGTTTATACAACGAGACAAGCCCAAACATGTCTGAGAGTGAGAGCTGCATCCCAGCCTCACAACAATTTAGCATCTAGAAAGGGAGCAACTACAAAAACCTTCTGTATTATCCAAAATTGCATTATTGCAAATTTCATTAAAAAACATCTTGATACAATATTGAGGGAATATTGTCCAACAGTAATGTTGACAGTAAAGCAGTAATCTTTCCTTACAACTAGCTGTTTACACACTCAGAAGATGCTAAGCGTCATTAGCATTAGCATTAGCATTTACCTTTTTGAGATATAATCCAGCCTAATTTGAACTCTGTACTAGTCTGGTATTAATGTAGCACTTTTTCGATTTTAGCTGAGCACTCAAGAAATTGTGGCTACAAATCCAATCACAGAGCCTTTTTATGTGCTCTGTCTAAGATTCACACGTGTTGGATCTACTGGAAGCGATGCAGTTAGTCGTAGCCAGGGATCAAATAACCGACCCTTTAGTTAAGAGGCAACCCGTGCTGCCTCCTGAACCCCAGCTCCCCCTCCTGATCATCTTTTGTCCTTCCCACCCCCAACAGGTCACTCCCTGATCCTGGTTTAGCTTGAGGTTTCTTCCTGTTAAAAGGGAGTTTTTCCTTTCCACTGTCGCCCAGCACTTGCTCACAGGGGGTGGTCAAGTTGTTGGGGTTTTCTCTGTATTATCGATGGTCTTTACCTTACAATATAAAGCACCTTGAGGCAACAGTTGTTGTGAATGTTTGTGACACCCTGCATGTAATTATTTGAGCTTTGATTATTTGCTACAAAACCGTAGGCTATAGCATTGAGAAGTTGGCTTCCACACAATGACGGTAATTTGGCAAAAGTTTTGTTATTGTTGTTTGCATTTGGCTTATGAGTTAAAGGAGTTTAAGACTCTTTTACCTCCAGATGACTTGCACATAAATGCCACTGGTTTGATGGAGGTTCTTATTGCCACTTCCCTCAGACACCACTGTCATCTCCATCATCTCGAACATAAATATGTAATCAAACAAACTGCTTTATATCCATCAAGTCAGAGGTGAATGACGCAGAGTTGGCTGTAAGTTTCATAAAATATAACCATATAAACCCATATGGGTCTAAGCTTCCTAATGTCTGCTATTTACAGCATCATTATTACCCAAATCACTGTTTCTTGGAACGCCTTAGATATCATTCCTCATTATGATTGGCAATATTTCCCCCACTTGGCATTTAGTATTCACCGTGTGTTTGTGTGTAGTCAGGCCCAAAGCGAGGTTTAATGATAACACCATCTGGGAGGAGGCAGACTGTTGTAGTCCGACACTGTGTCAGTGTGATCCTTGCAAATGAACAAGACAATGTAAAACATGTGCTGGAATAAGAGTGCACCAAATTATTTAAGAAAGATTCTTTGCAGCTGATTATTTCATTGTTTATGTCGCGAGCTGGAAAGATTTTTTGCACAGAACCTATTTAAGCAGCACATTCAGGGACTCGCGGCACAGACGGCAGCACCGGGGCGGAGAGGTTGCTGTTACAGGTGGTTAGAAAATAGCTGTGAAGAAGCAAGTTGAGTCAATTTCGTGAACTCGCATTTAACTGATAAATTGTTATGGCGCCTCATTATGCAGAACTAGCGCTGTTAATTGGCTTGTCAGGAGTCCAACGCGGTTTCGGAGCTTTGCTGACTCAGTCGTAAAGAGGCGATAATGGGCTCAACAGTGCAAGACTTGCCTCCATTATAGCTGACTGGTTGTTATATCAGATTGTTGTTTTGTTCTGTTTTGTTTTACAGCACAATAATAAGCAAGTTTTGTTATTATTTTATTACTTTTTCACGTCGTCTATTACAGCAGCAGAAAAGCCACAATGTAGAATGAAGTCGAGCTAGGACAGAGTCGATGGCACGGAGCCCTGGGTGAAATTAAATGTCATCTAAAGCTCTTTTTAGCTGTTATAAAATCACTGTAACTTACAGCTTAAAGTGGGTTATTGCTTTCTGAAAGATGATAACACGCCATAAAATTAAAAGCTAAATGTTCAGGGCATATTTTCTTATTCAGTTAATGAAGCGGATCAGTGCGGCTTCAACGGGACTTAGTCACAATCATACTTCTCTGTCAGCTGTGATGTGTCAGGTCAAAGAAGTTGACTGACATTTTCTTCCACAAGTCAGTCTCCAGCCTAATCAACCAGCTTTTAAAGCGCTTAACACGCTTGTTTTTGTGCAGCTGTGAGGAATAAACCCTGTGTGGCTGGTAGAGACATAAAATGCCAGCGTTGGTTCATTTTTGACAGCTTGATTGAATTGTGGCTAATGTTTCCGCGTGTCTGTGGTACAACATCACCACTGTGGCCTTGCCAAAAGTGGAATAGAGTTACTTCTTTTGGAACCAAAGAAAGATAAAACAAAAAGAAAAAAAAAGGACTGAGAAATGCCAATATCTTTCCTGAAAGTAGAAAAGCATGTTCCTTGGCAGGTACATGCTAGCTGAATTCACCTGAGAGACTTATTCATGAGCAGTGTGGGGGGGTCCGCGCCTGGCCATGTTCTACAACATCATAAAATTCCTCATGCCTTTACATAATAAAATCTGAACACATCTTCTCAATATTGATGCACCATTGTGTTTACTGTATTACTCCTGAGTGATTGGTATGTGTGATGTGATGCACAGTTCTTCTATGTATTTGTTCACTTTCCCAGTTTTCCCAGTTCCCTTACCTGATATTGAACTGCGTCTCAAATACCATTAAACACTGCTGGAGGTCATTCAACAGCCAGCTCTTTCTTACACTGAACGCCTGTCAAACATAAGTACACCTAACATCTAATAGTATTAATTAACATTATGTAGTATAGAGTCATGCGTACAAAGATTCTCAGTTACCTGTGTTTTATTGAGACATGACAAATCCGAATGTCAGCAACAAAACAGCCCGGTGTTATTTTGGCTCTGCAAAAACCTCATTTAAAATCACGTTTACCTCTTGTCCCTATTTATAACCACATACTTTTATTATTATTGTTCAAAGATTTTAGAAAAGTATGGCTGATGCCCAAGAAGGGCCTGGGTTTGAATCCACTGGCTGGAGCCTTTCTGTGTGAAGTTTGCACGTTCGCTCTGTGCCTTCATCCAACACTATTCATTCAATTTAGTTCAACAGTTGCCTCAAGACACTTTATTTTGTAAGGTAAAGAACCTACAATAATCAGATGACCCCCTGTGAGCAGGTACTTGGTGACAGTGGGAAGGAAAAACACCCTTTTAACAGGAAACAGTGCAAGGTTGTGCACGTGAGCATGCAGCTGCCTCGCTCTCTGCGTTAGCCCTGTGACAGAGTGGTGACCTGTCCAGTGTGCACCCTGCCTCTTGCCCTGTGACAGCTAGACTAGGATCCCACATCAGCTCTTTATGGGCCCTTCAGCTTTCCACTCTGTGAAAGCTTTTCTTATTCAGATTTCTTGAAATCATTAGAGCCACACTGCTTTACGAGCTGTAATTTCTGCACTTTGTGACTGTGTTGCGCCTGCAGCAGATGCCCATATAGATCCAGGTTCAGCTCATTGCTAGTGATTTACCAATTCAATATTTGGATCAGATACTGGTTCAGTCCAGACTCACAAAGCTTGATACAGTCTCTGACACAAGGGGACCGATCTATTCTTCAGTTCTGTATTCTGTGTTTGCTAAGCAGCAATGCACCATGTGTTAGTGGGAGAGCTCACATAGCGAGGTAACATTAAGGGGTTTGTGGTTTGGAGGCATTTTCACACCTACGATACCAATGGTTCTCCTTCATATGTTTGCGGTAGTTTTTCATTTAAGCGCACGCTGTGGTCAAACAAGTTGACAAGATTTGAAAGCTCTAATGATTTCCCTATTGGCCTCTCTCTCTCTTGTTTTGTTTGGTGTAACACATGGGAAGCTTTTATTACACCTGCAGTAACATAACGTTTGTCATCAACTCGATTAATATCGATTCACTACACCTGTCTGCTGTCAGCTACACGTGACATGCCAGTGTGTGTGTGAACACACTCACACCAACAGCAAAGCTAAAGTAAGAAGCTAAAGCTAAAGCACGATTGTTTACTATTTAATAATGATACAAATTCAGTAAATGCATCTTAGACATATTTATTGGCTGTTCGTGTCTGTGTGTGCACAGACCTTTCGGTTCTCTTTGTCCGACGTGGGATTGTTGGTGACTTTGAAGAGGTGCAAGTCGATCACTTCTTTCATCTCGTAGTTGTCTCCTCGCCGCTTACAAACAATGACCGCAGCGTCAAACAGGAAGATGTGCCTGCAATCCAAAAATGTTCCAGTAAATTAAAGCACATCTCACTTAATAGTTCATGTTATTCACACCGAGGAGTTATGTCAAATTCAGTATTTAAGGCAAAAAGTGATTTTTATGATTCTAACAAGCTTGAAGGTCAATATTTGGTATGACCACCTTTATTCTTCAACACAGACTGAACTCTCTTTGATGATCTTCTACCTAATCACATGAGCCAAGGTGTGAAAACAGGTGAATTAGAACTGAAGAAGCTTCTCGGATGAGAGGTGAAACGTCTTCAAGCAACTTAAAGAAGTCCAGACGCTTTTCTTTCCAAGCTCCTTAGACTACGATGACCTGGATGACTGAGAACCTTCACAGACTTATGTGTATTCTGGCATATCTCAGCCTCTTCTCCCTGTTTCTCCTCCTTAAGAATGGCTTCTTGACAGCCACCCTTTCACTGAGACCATTTCTGATGAGACAAAGGACCGGATATATCCTTCAGGTCTGGTGTCAGGCCTTTACTTTCTAGATTTTTGCAAGATTTTCAGATACCGTTCATGTGCTGTAGGTAGTAGGTTGTGCAGGTACCACTCTATTTTTAAAGACATGCTGCACATCATGCTGAGGTATGCCACCTTTTTAGCTAACAACTCTTTGGGAGTCAGTTTGTTGCCACTGAAATACTATTTCATGTCTGTCAGACCGACTCAACTGATTCACAGTATCAACTAAAGAAATCAGAAAAAAATCCATGTTTTTAAAACTGGTTCTTTGCTAGGGTGTCTGCTTTGTGTTGACACAAAGCTGGTTCATCTCTTGGGTGAAGTGCCCTTTTTATGCTTGAAATGTTCGCAGGTCAGTGTTAAGTGGTTTAACAAATAAAGCAAAAAACATTCCTGTGAAAATGTTCAGGTACAAGGACTGGACTGAGTGACAAGGCCTGGAGAACTATTACTCAAGCCAAAAGAAAGTCTGGCTCCTTGGAAGCAAAATATAAAGAAATGAGGGGTGACACGAGACTTTTGTAAAGTAGTGCATTTGGAAGCAGTCGGCTTCTGCAGTTCCTGTAATGGCTTTGCAGAGACTCTCAGGCTGGCTGTTATTTTAACAGGCAAATTTAAGTTTCAAGGCGTAGCTAACAATACAAAATCTCTCTAATGGAAAAAGACGCCCAGCCCAGTTTCATCTATATGACTGGTTCAATGTTATTGTTAAGCTCCTAAAGAACAACAGCATAAGCTAAATGCTCATAGCATGTGCTTTGTATTAACTGAGTAATAATACTTCACTGGCTTCAGTTTGCACAAATCTCACAGGTTTAGTCTGAAACAACAAGCGTAACACCTGATTCCATTTCGACTGCAGTCATCCAGCCATTCGCGGCATCTCACCTGTCCTGCTTGGCTCGTTTGTCCACCGAGGCCACCCGTACTTCCCCGTCAACTTTGGGTCTCCCGTAGTTACTCAGACGCTGATTCTGCAGGCGAGAAAAATCAAGGTTATCTGGAGGAAAGACATTCTGAAAAGCTGTCAGTCATTATCTCAAAGAAAGCTGTACCCTACCAGATTTTCAATGGATTTCTGGTATTGATCTATTTCTCGCAATGTCTCGTTGTCCCTCTTGACTTCGTTAACATACTGCGCCAAATCCTACACACACACACACACACACACACACATGCATACACACACATGCACACACAAAGGGAAACAAAGAAGCATCTTTTAACTTACTTACATACGGTACAGAGTATCCAGCTGTGCCGAGGAGTTTGTTTCTTTTATGTGCAGTTTTATGTCTCTCTGTTCCAAAAAGATCTTGTGCAATGAAATAAACTTGACTTTAATTAAGCGTTCAGCTTTACTGAACAGATTTTCAGGGTTACAAAATTAGGACTAAATACTGCATTCACTGAAGGCTTCTTTATTTATCTGCAGTTACAAAAAGTCGAGCAAGTGAAATGAAGTGGAACTTTTTATGGTAACTTTATTAGATATTATATGGTGACCCCTGAGGTACAAAACACACAAAACAAAGCTGCGTTTATTGTTTACAATGGAACCAGAGTCCCCAAAACACACGAACAAACTAGGCAATTATATTCTGAAATGTTTTTCTTCGTGTTTCTAACGACCACCTTCAGCTCTCAAAACACAATTATCATGTCAGGTACCCTAAACAAACATGAACGCACTGTGTTTCTTACCAGAAGGAATTTTGAGTACAATGTGAAGTAAAATCAAAATAACATTTTCTGATATGAGCTGTTTTTTTGTACATTTTATTAGCTCTTGATGGGTTGTTCTGTGAAACTAGTGTTGGGGGTATGTATTTCTTCATCTGCATTCAGTACTGGGCTTGAGTCTTGAGCCAATCTGCTTCCGATTGTCATTTACTTTGAAAGTGGAAACAGCAGATGAACTGAAGGACCAGATATCTGGTCCTTCAGTTCATCCAACTACTGTTCAGGCTTATACTGAAGCCTCATCATTTCTCATCAAAAGAGCCCATGTAGCTTTGTCTGCACTTACCTTTTTAAAACTCTTATTTCTCTTTCATTTTCAGGATTAGTTTTTGTACGTTTTGGGTGAATGGCCCTGTTCTGGACCTTCAGTGCACCCAAGGATAAGAGCATATGAAAAGAAAACGTACCTTCATTGCATCTAAGGCGGTCCGTAAATTCGTCTTCTCAGTGCCATCGTGGGTGTGTTTCACAAGCTCCTGTTGGACAAAAAAAACAAACCACAAACACAAAGTAGATAAAATGTGAAAAGGAGGGAAAGGCTGTGAATCATAAAACAAGGGTTACATGAGATATACACATGCCACACGCCACGCGTGGACTGGAGGCTTTAGCTTTCCAGATACGACAGGAAAACGGCCGCTGTGGAAGTGAATCAGATACTGCGTATGTGTGCACTCATCTATTGCAGGAGTGTGTGCGCAAGTAAGTATCTGAAATTGCTTGGCGGTGCCTCGCCGCAGCGTAAACAAGACATCTAGACCTCGGCGGCAGAGGATAAGGAAGGATGCCATGCATGTCCTTCACACGGGCGCACACCCACTGTGTCCACACACACTGAGCCGCTAAGGGAGATATATGTGTCCGCTCGGCGCTGCTGAAATCCCCGGTGTCAGTCAAGCTCGACCTGGGCATTATTATCACTAGCAAGACGACAGAGGCCTATTTATCAAGGCTTGCTCCCACCTCCACGCAGCCCCCGAGATACACAGTAAGGGTGTGGTCACACTGATATCGGGGGCCCGTGCACGATGGACTCATTCAGGGAATCGTGTCGCTGCAGGTACAGCGGGAGGGGGCCCGTGATGAGCGGAGGCAGCGAAGATGAAAGAGCAAGAGATTGATGAGAAAAAAAGAGAGAAAGAAACCAGCTAAGAGAGGTACTCGGGGAGCGAGAGGAAGTGACAAGGCATTAGTTGTACAGATTCTGGCTGTCACCGTGTGGGAAAGTAACTCAGCGGATGCTTTATTCGCTGCAGCTAGCTATTACCCGGCTGTTCCGAGGGGATCTCAGCCCATGTTGACACAAACAGAATCACTTTGTTCCTACAGATATATATTTTTATTTTTGGCGCTACTTTCTTGTTGCTTTTTATGGAACCCTGTTGGAATAAGCACATTTCTGCCTGAAAAAAAGGAGTAAATGAGCGCTTCGAAGTGAAAGATGCAGCGCACGCGTCGACTTTGCTGTCATCCAGCTGCAGACGCACAGATGACTATAATATTAATTGCTTTTCTATATAAACCCTCCTCATAGATTCAACACGTGCACACACACAGCTATCATGAAGAGAGGAGAAAGCATGATGGAGACATTGTTAACTGTCACACATTTATGCATACTCTTCCCTGCAACACAACTGGTTTGTCTCTGGGATTGTGTAAAATGTGTCAAATATGTCCAAATGAAAATAATTGAAAAACTCAACAGGCCATTATATGTGGTCCATTCAAAATGTATTATAAAAGACAAGGATGGCAAGGTTTTGGATGATTAAAAAGGCCCAAATGGGGAATGTTTTCGTTTTCGGTGACACATTAGTAACTTGTCGCTGACTCTGGCCGAGCTTCCAGCGGTTCAAAATAATACTTCCCCTTTCTGTTTGTTCGTCTCGCTGCTTATTTATCTTGTTCTGTCTGCCGCTCTCCCTTTCAGTCCCTACTTCACTTTATCTATTTTCTCTCACCGCCTCCTTGATTGTCTCCATCAGATGACAATTACGTGCGGGTCGTTTGAGACTCGCAGTCATCAAGGAGCTACAGGAGCAGAGAAGAGCCCCGGAGCCTGAGCAGTGAAGGCAAAGAGGAGGGGAGCAAAAGAGAAAATGTGGTCAACACTGCCTCTGGTGGTTGCAAGGAGTAGTGTCAGGGAGTCCACTTGCTTATAAACTCATTTTATAATCGAGAAGGAAACAAACTTCTCTCTCTCTCGGTCACAGGGATGCATCTGTAAACTCGGTGAGCTCCCTGTCACTTACAAAGCCATCCACGAGAACAGTAACTGTGCAGCTGTGAAGCAGGAGCTTAGGTAGAAATAAGAGGACGCTCAATTAGACAATCCGCAATCATTTGTGAGTTATAGCATCTTTTCATGTCTCTTTTATCCCATACATTATACCACAAACTGCATCCTCGCCTTATCATTCTGCCTATTTAACAAAGTGAGTGACACAAAGCAAAGATGACACAGACATAGAAAAGTATCTCCAGGGATACACATTTAAAATGTATTTATAGGCCAGTCCAGGTTTAAAAAATATTAACTCTGATGGTCTACAGACAGCAAGATGCTGAGTGAGGGCCTGATGTCATCTACGTGATACAAAAATAAAACATATTTTAAACACTATAAATGTTTACTGCAAAGGGTTCAAAGGTTTGTTCAAGAAAACTTGGGCTGAGATTTACAAGCAAGGATGCACTAGGACGGAGTACAGTACCTGCAGGAGGAGGTGGTACTTCAAGACTCGCTGCATAGGAACCACGAGCAGATCTCTCAGCGTGAACTTGCCATAGTTGGCTCTTTTTGAGCATTCCTGCACAAAGACAAGGATCAATAAAATACTAAATTCACTTTGAAAAAATGGTTTTATTTTACTTTCTAGAAGTAAATGCAAGCAAACTCGAGCATCACAGCTTTTTAGAGTAATTTCTGCTCCCAGCTGCAGTGTCATCACCGGCAATGTCTCAGGTAGACACTTGAGGGCGTAGTCTGACCATCCTGAGAAGCTGTGGAAGCAAACAGCTTCCACTGCAGTGCACAATAACCACTCGCTCATCCTTTAAGAAGAGCACAAAACTATTTACCTCTAGCTTCATGCGTACGTCTTCTCTGTTTTTGCTGATGTCATCGAGGGTGGCGATGGCTGTCTCCACATGGCTGCAGTATTTCCCATAGATCAACAACCTGGGGTAGATTTGACAAGTGAAGAAACTACAGCAGGACTGGAAAGAAGTCTAAACACAACATGTAGGACTTTAAATGTTTTCTCAGTCTTCACAGTGATGATCTTAGGTGCGATACATAGGTTCACACCTACACACTGTTTACACACAACACACAGAAACCTGTCATAACACAGCATATACATAAAAGTTTGCAGCTTCTTGGATGTACAGAAAGAATTATAAGAGCTTTACAGAACTGTTAAAGGATTACATAAAACACTAAATACAATAAACGACAATGTTTTTTAGATAAAGTTCCCCGTGTGCACCTCTCTTTGAAAGTGATGAAGATCTGGTAAAGGTTCTGGGCACTTCTGTGGTGGACTGAATCTTGGATTTCCAGCAGTAAACACTTGTGGACTTTAACCAGGTCCTGAACAACAACAAGAGCAAATCTTCAGTGCTGATCATTAAACTCCTGCATCTAACAATTTCTTTCCCCTAATCTACAGATCATTCCAAGAACTCCATTAATGATCTATGACTAAGAAAATCATTAGAAATGCTCATCACAGCTCACTAAATGTTGAGGTACCGCCCTCAAATATGTCAACACACAATAAGAATCTTTGACCAAAATTCTGACTTTAACTAATTTCATTTAATTTTCATGCTTCATGTTTATTGAGGTTAAAAAAAAACTTTTTTTGATTGTATAGGCCTGCAGCAAAACTGATATCATGTTGCCTTTGCAAACCTACCTAAAAACTAAAGACACTGCTATTATCTTGAGGTGTTCTTGCTACTTTCTGGTCACTGTTAGCATTTCACAGTCAAACAGTGAACGTAAATCAATCAGTCAGCATATTTGATGTCAGTATGTTGTCATGTTAGCATGCAACACAAAGCAGTGACCTGTTTTTGGACAGTTAAGGCTCTTAAATAGTAGTAGTAGTCTCTTTGTAATGTTAATTTAATGCACATTTAAAAAAGGTTTAAAATCTTTTTTTTTATTGAATTTTGCCATGTAGGTGTGAAGCTAAGCCATCATTCCTTTCATTATTTACACTTCTACATTCCTCCTATTGTGACAGTCGGTGGGGAAAAAGACCATTTAAAGGAGAATTTTGCAACCCCCTCAACGATGACCGCTTCCAAAGGCGTTGACTTACCGGAATATTCACAAACACCTTCTCCATCTCAACTGGGGACAAGAACGTGTTGAGGGGAATCATAAAGTGCTGCAGGAGAGAAACACAGAGAGGGAATGAATGAAGACAAAGAGCCTCGTTCCTCTAGAGTAAGAGTGGGAAAGTCATTTTGCGTGAGACGCTATTATATTATAGGGCTAAGTTGCAAAGAGCTGCAGTCAGCGAAAACAAGCAGGAGCGTCTGGGTCACGACAATAATCTCATTTTCAGAGTTTGCAATTTAATGATTTCCTCTCAGAAAACTCCCACAGTGTAGTCACCTCTACATTTCAAAGGAGCGGGCGAGCACAAACTAAATTCCACCATCCACTTCATATCGAAAGTCATCTACTGAGGCGCTCCTCTGGGAAATCAGGCGAGGTCTTTTAGCAGACGTGAACGTACACAAGAGGTAGAAGACAAGTAGTCCAAGACAGTCCTGTAAAAAGTGCCGGGTAAGGTGGAACACATCCACAGGCGAGCGGCTGCTCTCAGAGCTCTCTGTTAGGGCGTTTGTTGGAAGGAGTGCTGGGATTACATTTTACTCACGGCTAATTTCAAAAATATAAATATATCCTTCACCCCGCTTCTTTCTCTGGGTGTGCGGAGTGTTACACCGCTTTTTTTTGTTTCCATTACACCCGAAAAGAGGTCATTACAGTTTCACAGTTTCTCATATTGAAGGTGATAAAGAGGCCAAATTGATTTCCAGTCATCCTTCGTAAAGGGAAACAGAGCGATAATACTTCCACCTAATGAAATAAAGTTAGTTAGACTGACACCAATTTATGAAACAGTGCTGGCAACCTGGATATTAGTGAAAGATGTCCAAAAGCGCTTCATCCTATGTTCTTTCACAACAGCTTTGTGGGTAAGTACTCGTCACTCAAGCTAACTGAGACACACTCGCTCAGCAGGTTTAATAGAGAACTCTGGAGGGCCCGCAGCTTCAAACTAATTCAGTCATGTCACACTAAACCTGTGATCGGGGGCCGCTTTTTTACTTCTGAGATGTAACCAAATCACAATAACTGGCAGTTATAATTCTGATTACTTCAACGATGTTTCCAAGTATCGCCAGCGTACAAACTCAGCATGGGATGCAGATGAGATTACCTGCTTAAAATTTCAGTCAGCACGTAGCAATGTGAGGAAGCCTGGGCTGCACAATGACAACCACCAGTCAGCCAGTGTGTACCTTCTCTATAGACTCCAGGGTCTCAGTGTATTTCTCCTCTGTCTGCTTGATCTCTGTCAAGCAGCAACTCCTGATGTCAGTCTCTGCTTGCTTCTGGAACGCCTACGCACACACGCGCACACACACACACATTATACACTTGAATAGATACATTGATAAATAATCACTTAAATTTAAAAAATGTATATTTGAAATTTAAACAGCATTTTAAAGGCATTCAGAATCTGCTTTGGCTCCAAGGTTCATCTGACTTTCTTTCAGTGCTTTTGTTCAAGTTTGCCAAGTTTCAGAAGAACTCCTTTGAAGGATATTTCAGATGGAAAGATAAAAGAAGGCCAATTTTTATTTTGTAAATTTTCAATTCCAAGTTTCATGGAAACCACAAAGCAATGAAGACCAGCTCCACATAATCAAACGTCCATTCAGAATTCAAAAAAGTTCAATTTCTCAAACTGTATTTTCTCAAACAGATACCACATTCTGAGCATTTCTTTTTTATTGCAATGACTAATGTTTTAAATGGTTTCCAAACAAGAACCTACAAAAAATATGCCATCGGTGCAGGATGTGGTGTTATTTTTCCATACTGTCCCCAATGCTTTTACAAACCACACATTGCATTACATTTTGCCTGAAACTGCCCATAAAAGATTTATTGAGCTTAAAATAAGATGTGGTCAGCTGAACACTTGGAGACACAAGTAGGGAAGTGCCATCCATGTCTGATCCCATCACCTAAGACAGGGGTGGGGGAACTCCAGGCCTCAAGGACTGGTCTCCTGCAGGTTTTAGATGAGTCCTTGATCCAACACAGCTGATTTAAATTGCTACACTACGTCCTCAACATGTCTTGAAGTTTTCCAGAGGCCTGGTAATGAACTAGTCATTTGATTAGGGTGTGTTGACCCAGGGTGATATCTAAAACCTGCCCTTGAGCCCTGGAGTTCCTCACCCCTGGCCTAAGACGTCAGATATGATGGTAGCATCACTTCTTTCACCAGTCTTTCTTTCCAGTCTTTGACAACAAGAACAAAAAAACACATTTTCAAGTGAAGTTACGGAGGTGGACAAACCGGAGGAGGGACAGCTTCTGTCTTCATCAGGTCCTCGTAGATCTCGCCGCCTTCTTCGTCATCGTACACACAGTCATAAAGGTCCTCCTCATCCTCCACTCCATTCTCACTGCAGGACAAATGAAAGAATATGGCAGTGACACTGCATTACATCACGCTGCTGTTTGATCCTGAGTGAGTGGAATGAAATGGTTTTCACTTCTCTTGACAAGCACACACGGTTCTGGTTTTACAGATGTGGATTTTAATACCACACTACAAATCTTGTTAGAAGGGGACAAAACTTAATCCCTTGCTGTGAAAGTGGCTGAGGAACACGCAGACAAAAAAAGACTTTTATGTGTGACGCCACCAGCCTGTTCTGACTGCTCACATCGGAGCCAATTACTGCAGGCTTAGCAGGTGGGCTAACATGATGTGACTCAGTGTTTGTGTGCATCTTCTTTACTTTTCATACATTTATTTTAGAACCAAATGTTCCCAAGTTCAAAGAAACCTAAGGGGATAATTGGACGTAAACAATTAGCATGTTTTATTAGGGTAAGGAGCAGGAGGTGAGGTCAAGGATAAGAGATCTACAGCATAGGTGGTGGACCATAAAGGAAAAAAAATATTTCTCTCTGTGGTTTGCTGCTCTGTTTCACCTAATGTATTATTGTCATGTCTAATGTATTATTGTCATGTCTTATAGTAAAGGGCAATAACTCAAACAGAGACGAGACAATGTGTCAAAATTCATTTAGGACTTGAGGGTAAAGTGGGCCTCTGTAAGCTAACAAAGGAGCTACAGAACATAAGGTTACGTTGTAACCTTGGTTCTCTGGTGGAGAGATAGTCTCAATATGATAGAGAAAGACAGCTTAGCTTGACGTTATAGGTCGAAATAATCTAATCTACTTTAATTCATCTTTACCATAAACAAAATGTGTAAATGCTAAGCTGCACTTCCTGTTTTATAAGCAGCTTTTGTGTGAGGGATTTTGTTACTTTTGTTAAGAAACAGTAGTAAGTAGTAGTAAAACAACCAACTAATTTTTTTATGCTAGGTTTGGTTAATAGTCTAGTACAAAGACTGATAGCTAACAGCCTAGCATAAAGCTTCATAGCTAACAGCCTAGCATAAAGCTTCATAGCTAACATTCAAGCTAGTCTATTTCAATAATATTGCCTACACTTGTTTTAGTGGGCATTACTAGATATCTAGAATACAGAGAAATAATGCCCTTAACTATTACTTTTAACTTATACTATCTCTTCAAAAATTAGTGCAGTGAATTTAAACACTTTGTTAGCCTTGCACATTAAAACAGATTAGAACAGATGAAATCTCCAGTGATGAGAGAGAAGAATTTGCTATTAATCCTAAATGCTTTGCACATATAAAGCTTTATTTTGGTTCTAGATAGGCAACAACATTGTATGCTTGGCTAAAAAAACCCAAATGAAATGAAACCTCTTGTTGTGTGGAACGGCGTGCGCGTGTTTCTGTTGTGTCCGTTATATGGCTGCTAAACGCTGAGCAGATGGGAGAATGTGGCTCAGTTCAGTGAGATCCAGGCTGACACATCAAACCTCCCGTGCTGGCTGCTATCAAGCCACTGTTTTGCTGTCACTACTCTTAGTGTGCCGCTTCCTTCTGTAGGAGCTGTCAGCGTTAAACACGGGCCAAACCGCTGTGTCACTGTAAAGGTTTCCAACAGCATTTCTGCTGTAGGATTATGTCTCTCTGCTGACTTCAATTACCATGCAAGTGCCAGTATTTCTGATCAGAAACAGACAGCAAACTGCAGTGTTATGAGCTATGAACTGGAAAAACAGAGAAGGGACAAAAAATCTGTCCATGAATTGGCATCTGACCCATTCAGTCTAAACAAAAATGCATTCAAAAATCCATATCAGATAGACCAGAGTCAATAGTCCAACAGCTGCATTTAGATGAAGGCCTATGAATGAGACTGTGCCAGACATTCTGTCTGCAACGGAGGAGGATTATGTCATGTTATTATTTTGTCCCTGCTTTATTTCCAAAGGTGAAAAAAAGGTTGGTTTTAGTTGGTATCGAACACCGACCGACCTACATTGGTTGCACGCAGTATAGCTAATACCCTCTCTATGAACTTTAAAGGGTATTTTTAGACAGAAAAATCTGTCATTTAAATCTGCTAAGCTAACAGGTGTCTGCAGAGCAGGGCTTGAACAACAAATGATTAATTCACAGTCCCACACACCCCACTTGTAGCTAACTAAGGAAAAGAGCGGGGCGAGTTGATGCTGAAAATGGCTGCCTTCCAGACAACACCCAGGGAACAAATGGCAGCTTTATCCTCACAGGCGTGGAGAGTTTTAAGAGGAAGCCGAACACTAAAGTAGAGAGACTGCGGTGCAATGGGATCACAGCGGTGAGCTGTCAGACCCCAGACTGCATCTTGACATGTGAAAGGTTTAATGACTGCATCTTGTGCAGCTATGCTGACAAAAGCTGTCTGCACACATCCGGAAAGACGTGTAAACATCTGCAAAAGAGCTCAGAAACCCCTTTTTGTTGGAGTATGCTCATTTTACATTTACTCAGCGTGCCATAATGACACACACATGTGCACATAAAGACTCACAAGGTTGCTGACTTTTTAAAATGTAACATGTGTATTAGAAATCCATCTTAAAATGTTCTTAAGGATATGGCTGGAAACAAAAGGGTGGAGAGCATACTCTATGAGGTCCTCCAGGTGGTTGTAGATGTCCTCATCTTCAACACTGTCCTCTGTTGGAAAGGGCCTGAGAGGAGAAAGCAGTCCGTGTTTTAGGATTAAAATACCTCACAAGCTTCCAGTGGCAGTATAATGCATCCATTACATTAGATTTTATTGTTCACTACTAAGATCACAAGATGCAGTGAAAGAAATGCATTGTTTTGTATTAAAACATTTCACTTCCACATACCTGATTCCAGTCTGTTGTACAATCACAGTGTGGGAGAGTTTAGAAAGTGTGTCCATAACCTGAAACATAAAACACGTTTCAGGACATCACAAAGGTGCATTTCTGATAACAGACACACGAGGGCAGCATTTTCAAACACTTCTGTGTTGCTCAACAAACAAACTGGGGCATATTTTACAGGAACACATTCATATGCTGTGTTGTTTTTACATCTTCATGTGGAATTATTTTTGTACTGCATTGCCTCCTAAAATACTCACTTTATATTTAAATCAAATAGAAAAGAAACAAGGAACAGAAAGAGAGAAGAGAAGTGTGATACACACAAAAAAATATTGCTTTGGCTCCCAGTCAACAGCTGCAGCAGTACACCAACAACAAAGCAGTGTCACATGACCTACTGTCAGTGGGTGTGGTGTAAACTGTGTGTCAGCTGATGCTGTTAGTGTGATATGTCATTTAAAGCTGCTTCCAGTGTGTTTAAACATCTCTACCTGTGTGTGTG